>NW_027469432.1:0-147190 GCF_051020765.1 Lasioglossum baleicum | reverse complement strand
CAACAATTTTTTTAATATCTAATTCAAAATTTGCAGACATACCTGAATACAATATTGTTGATCTTGATATTAATAAAATAAAATTATTAAAATTCATTTCAAATAATTATATATATCGAAATAATAAATATACACCTGCTGTTACTAACGTTGACGAATGAACTAAAGGTGAAACTGTTGATGGAGCTGTTATAGCTATTGGTAATCATGTACAAAATGGAATTTGTGTTGTTTTAGTATATATTATTATAAAAAATAAAATTATTATTAAATTATTAAATTTATATAGTAATAAATTTCATCTACCAAATATTATTGTTATGGAAATTAATATTAATAAAGAACAATCACCTAAACGATTTAAAATAATTGTTAATATTCCTGAATTCAAAGGTTTATTGTTTTGATAATAATTAATTAAACAATATGAAATTAATCGTAATCCATCAATACCAATTATAATAGTTAATATATTAAAACTCATAATTAAAAAATATATCGAAATTAAAAATAATATTATTAAATAAAAAAATCGTTTAATTAAAAAATTTTCTATATTTATATAACCAATTCTATATAATAAAATTATTGATGTAATTAATGATACTAAAAATAAAAATATTCTTATTGAAAATAAATAAAATATAAAATTAAATTTTATAGAATTTAATCGAAAAATATTTAATTCTATAATAATAATATTATTAATTAATAAATAATATAAATTTAAAATGAAAAATGTAAACTTCAAAAAAATAAATAAATTCTATAAACATATAAAAAAATTATAATTTAAAATTTATATTTCATTAATAAAATTAATTCTTAAAATTAATATTTTGTCATTATTTAAATTAAAATTAAAATTAAATTAAATACAAAAATATTTAAAGGAATTCAATGTATTATTAATGTAAAATAATTAATTAAATTACCATTTAATAAATTAAATGTAAAATAATAATTACCATTATTAATAAATGAGAATAAATAAATCGAATTAATAAATCATAATAAACAATATAAAAGTAATGTTAATAATAAAAGTTATATCTTATCGACGTAAACATATAATTCAGAAAATTAATATACCTGAAATTCTAATTATCGAAATATAATTATTTATTTTTAAAAAATAATATTTAGAAATAAATAATAATCGTAATAATCCATAACTACCTAATTTTAATATAAATGATGCTAAAATTATTGAACCATTAAAAGATACTTCAACATGAGCTTTTAGTAATCAAGAATGTATTATGTATATAGGAATTTTAACTAAAAACTATAATAATATATAAATAAATATAAATATTGAAATATAATTATTAGTTAATTCTATTAATTTGAAATTTAAATTATTATTTTTAATATATAAATATAAAATAATAAGTTATAAAGGAAATGAAAAAATAAAGGATGAAATATAAAATAAAATCTTGCTAAAATTCGATTTATAGAATAAACTCAATTTATTAATAATAAAAAAAATATTAATAACCTAGCTTCAAATATTAAATAAAGAGATAAATAATTTATTGAAATATAAAAAATATATAAATATCATTATTATATAATTAATTACTAAACATAATTTATTTTCTTTATTTAAATTTAAAAAAAATTAATGAAAAAATTCATGAAGTTAAAATTAATAAACAAAAGGAATAAAATCTTAATACTAAATTTATAATAATAAATCTTAAATCTAATCAAATTATTTTTATTATTATAAAAAAAGTTATTATAAATAATGAACTAGAATCTATAGTTATGTTAATTTTAGATAAACAAAATGTTAGTAATGAAATAAATAATTCATTCATTTAAAAATTTTAATTAATTAATCTAAATAATTTAATGTTTTGATGACCATATATATAATTCGATATAACTATTAAAGATAATCATAAAATTGCTTCTCCTACAGAATAAATTAAATATATTAAATATATCCATCTATTATTATCATCTATTAAATATGTTAAAATAGTAAATGAAATATATTCAATTAAAATTAAAAATATTAATAAATATCTATTAAAATAAAATAGTATAATAAATTTAAATAATAAAATAATAATTACAATTTCAACAGTTATATTATTAATATAATAAAAACATTAATTTTGTAAATTAATATTAATAATTAATTATTTAAGGCAAAATTATGTTTTCATATTAATAAAATTCAAAAATATTTTTAAACAAAATTGTTATAGTATCCAAAACTATTGTTTTTAATAAACTATATTGTGAAAATTAAATTAGGTATTAATATTAATATACATATAATATAAATATAATTTATAATAATAATAATAAATTTGACATCATTAATTATATCATTTTTAATTGTAAATTTAATGTTAGAAATTAATAATTTTTATTCTCCTATAAAATATTTATTATTTTTTTTAATTTATTCAATAAGAACATTTTTTTTTAATTATTGTCTTAATTATAATATATCTTATATATAAACTAATTACATCTATAATTATTTATATTTCAGGTATTATAAATATTTTTTGATATTTAATTACTTTATTACATTTACCACAGCTTAAATTTAATAAAAATTAATATTCTATGATTATTTATCAATTGATTAATAATATATATACATATATATATAAATTAATATTTATCTAAAAATTACTGATTTAATTACTTAAATGTAAATTTAAATAATAATTTCTTAATAATTATTGAAATAAAAAAAATTTATTCAAATATTAATATATTATTTTTTACAATTATAGTATTATTTATTAATCTACATTTTTCAGTTAAAATGACATCTATTATAAAAAAATGTATACGAAAAAAAAATTAATATGAATAAATATAAAAAATTAAAAAGTAATAAGACATTAAAATTTATTTTTAATTTTATTTATTTACCAACACCTATTAATATTAATTATATATGATATTTTGTATCAGTTCTTGGTTCATTTTTGTTAATTCTAATTATTACAGGTTTTAATTTATCAATAAATTATTGTCCAAACATTAATTTAGCGTTTATAAAAACTTCTCATATTGTAAAAGATGTAAATTCTGAATGATTAATTCGACTAATTCATATAAATGGAGCATGCTTTTATTTTACTGTGATATATTTACATATTCAACGAAATTTACTTTATTATTCATTTAAATTAAGTATAGATTGAAATATTGGAATTACAATTCTTTTATTATCAATAATAACAGCATTTATAGGTTATATTTTACCATTGGGACGAGTATATTTTTGAGGAGCTATAGTAATTAGAAATTTAGTATCAGCAGTTCCTTGCATTTGTTAACTATTAGTGGAATGAATTTGAGGAGGATTCTCAATTATTAATTCAATATTAAATCGATTCTTTTCATTAGACTATATTTTACCATTAATTATTATAATAATAGTAATATTGCATTTAATTATTTTGCATATTACACGATCAACAAATCCTGTAGGAACAAATAGAAATATTTATAAAACTCCTTTTTATCCGTACATTATAATTAAATATTTATTAGGATTCATTATTATTCTAACTTTATTTATATTTATTAACATTCAATATCCTTATTATTTTGAAGATCCTGATTATTTTAAAATAGCTAATTCAATAATTACACCAATTCATATTAAACCAGAACGATATTTTTTATTTGCTTGTCCAATTTTACGATCAATTCATAATGTATTGGTAGGAGTAATTAGATTAATATTTTCAATTATAATTTTATTTACATTACGTTTAATAAATTATAATTATTTTAAAAATTTTGACAATTGTCCTATTAGACAATTCTATTATTGATATTTTATTAATAATTTCTTAATATTAACATGATTATGAGGACAAATAATTGAATATCCTTATATTAATTTTATTATTTTTTTTTACTTTATCATATTTTTTGTATTACATTATTTCATTTAAATTAAATGAATTTAGAGATTATTTAATTTATTAAAGTTAATAAACTAGAATTATTATACATTTTGAAAATATATTGTAAAAATTAAACTTTTTATTACCTTAGAAAGCAAATTATAATTTTTTTATGAAATATATTAATATTAAATAATTTATAATAATAATTAATATATCAGTTCAACAGAAACATATTAACTGATCAAACCGAATACGTAATAATAATGCTCGAATTCAAATCAATAAAATTAAATTTAATATATAAATGACAAAAAATATTAATGATCAATAATTATAAATAAATAATATAATTACCAATTATAACCATATAAATATAATATTTAAATATACCGTTAAAAAAATTGTTGTAAATATTCTTCTATGATATTCAATATTAAAACCTGAGACTAATTCTGATTCGCCTTCAATTAAATCAAAAGGTGTTCGATTTAAATCAACTAATAAACTCATAAAAGATATATAATATAAAGGATTTAATTAAATAAAAAATATAATATTTAATTGATTTAATTTTAAATTCATTAAAGAAAATCTTTCTACTCAAATAAAAGAAATTAAAATTACCAAAAAATATTCTAATTGCAAATGAAATTATATGAGCAATTGATCGAATAGATCCTAATATTGCATAATTATTATTTGCAAATCAACCAACTAAAAAAACTGGAAAAATTATTAATCTTATAATAAAAAAGAACATAAACATTTATTATATACAATAAAATTATTTCTCATTGAAAGTCCTTTCGTACAACTAATTAATCAAATTATTATAAATTGAAACAGATCTGACTTACGTCGATCTGAACTCAAATCATGTAAGATTTTAAAAGTCGAACAAACTTAATTTTTAAATTTCTGCATTCACAATTTATCTTAATTCAACACCGAGGTCGCAATCATCTTTATTAGTTTGTTCTTTAAAAACATATTACGCTGTGATCCCTAAGGTAATTTATTTTTTAATTAATATTATTATTTCAAATTTAAATATTTCCTTAAATCAAAGTTTAATTAATATTATAATATAAAGTTTTACAAAATTATAAATCCTCCCAATTAAATATTAATTTAATAATACTAATAAAATATATTATTAATTGTTATTAAATTAATATAAAATTCTATAGGGTCTTATCGTCCCATAATTTAATTTCAGCATTTTAATTAAAAACTTATGTTAATTTATTATAATTGAGACAACATATATTTCATTAATTCTTTCATTCCGTTCCATAATTAAAAGACAATTGATTATGCTACCTTAATACAGTCAATATACTGCAGCTACTTAAGAATTCATTCAGCAGATTTGACTTTAAATTAAAATCTAAAAGACAAGTCTTTGATAAAGAGGTGAATATATATTTATATATTAATAATGCAAATTTGCCTAATTCCGCAATTATAAATAATATTAATTAATTAAAATTATATTAATAAGTAATTACTAATTCAATAATTACAATAAATTTTTATTAATTTAAATTTTTTTTATGTTATTATATTTAATTATTAAATTTTTATAATTTCAATTTTAAATTATTATATATTTCTTATTAATAATTATTTTTAAATTAATAAACATAATGAATAATGAATTTAAATTATGATTTACAAATTTATAGTTTATCCCATAAATTTTTAATATAAAAATTTTAGTTATATATTAATTATATAATTAAAAAGGAATTATATCTAAATTAAATTAAATTTTTTAAAAACGTGATATCAATAAATTCGAATAACACTTAATTTCTACTTACAAATTTATAATTTTTATTCTCCAAATAAAATTATTTATATTTAGCTCATTTATTTTCGAGATAATTAAATATAATAAAATTAAATTAATTAACCCTGATACAAATGATACAAAATAAATTTTATTGTATTTAATATAAGTTAAATTTCGATTTCTTTACTTACTATATATTCAAATATTTTAATTTAAATATTATAAATAAATACTTAGACATTAAATATTAATTATAATTGTAATTATTGTAAATATATTTATAAATTAAAAAATAATTTATGAATTTAATAACTTTAAAAATAAAATATTTATTTTACAAATATTAAATTTATAAAATTTAATATTAATTTAAAAAATTAATAATTATGCAATGTTAAATATTAAAAACTAAAAACACTTTCCAGTACTTTTACTATGTTGCGACTTATTGCATTTATAATGAAATTGACGGCCAATTTGTACATCTTTTATATTATATTCAATATAAATAAATATTTATGCATACTATTAAATCCTCATTAAAGTTAATATTGAAATTAAATTATCCAAAATTAAATATTATTATAACCCGTTTTATATTAGATTTCCTACATTTTGATTTGAATTTAAATTATATTAAATTTTAATGAATTTATTATTTACTATTTATAATAAATCTAAAAACAACAATACATAAAAAAAATATTTAAGTATATCATATTGTGGATTATCAAATTAATAAACATGTTTTCCTAAATAAATAAAAAGACTGCCATATTACGTAATTTTAATGATTTACATTTAATTATTAATTAATTATTTATTTTATATAACAGGGTATCTAATCCTGATTTTTTAATAAAATTTTTAAAATATATTTAATCAAAAATTAAATTTAAATATTATTTAAAAATTTTAACTAAAAATTCTGTATTTTATCAATTAATAAATTTTAAATAAATAATTTTAATTGATTTAATTAATTTATAAAAATAGTTTGACCGCTAATGCTGGCACTAAATTTATCTTTATTAAAATTAATTTCCAAATCTAATTTTCATTAAATACATAGAAATTAAATTCTAAAATAAATATTCATTTTTAATATTAAATTTCTTCACATTATATTAATATTTAATTTAAATTAAATATAAATTTTATTAATGTAACTAATTATTAAAGCTATAGTAAAATTTTTACAAATTTTCTATTAAAAATTTGTATGAAAATTTGGATTAAAAATTTTAATTTTAACTTGAAATTGCAAATTTTATACCATAAATTAAAACTAAAATCCTATTTAAAATTTATAATTTAATTTTATTCTTTTTTATGTAAAAAAATATTTTATTTATAAAATAAAATTTTATAATAATTATTATTCTTATAATAAATTTAATTAATTAACAATTACATAAATATTTATTTACATATAAATTATAAATAAATTATTATAAATAATTAATAATCTATAATATTAAAAATTTCAAATACATAAATTTTATTATTTTCATATAAATTATATTTAAAGTCCTGTAAATATTAAAATAATTAATTTTTAATACTTATAGGTTTTGTATCCGTTTAATTAATATACCAATAAATATTAAAATAAATAATTTTTATTATTTATAGGTTCTGTATCCTTAAAATTAATAAGCCTATAAATATTAGAATAAATATTTTTTAATATTTATAGGTTCTGTATCCTTAAATAAATTAAATTCAAAACCTATGAAATATTAAAATTATTTAATATTTATAGGTTTTGTATCCTTAAATAAAGTAATAAACCTATAAATATTAAAAATAAATTAAATTTAAAACCTATAAGATATTAAAAATAATTTTTAATATTTGTAAATTTTACATTAAAATTAATTATTTATAACAATAATAAAAAAATAGATCTATACTACTCGACTAAAGTAGTATAAAATTAACAATAATAATGTGAAATTAAATATATACTATTAAAATAGTATAAAATTAATTATTTATAACAATATAAAATTAAATCTATATTGCTCGCCTAAAATAGTATAAAATTAAATCTATACTACTCGACTAAAATAGTATAAAATTATTTTTTAATATATAAAATATAATATATAATATTTATAATAATAAAATTTGTAATAATAATTGAAAATTTCGATAAAGAATCGTAAATATCGTAACTGCAGATTACAGTATGCATTAATAAATCGTTACCGGGAACAAATGCGTATGGTACAATATCAAGTTTAAAGAATTTAAAGAAGGCCGTCCGGTAGTGCTGATCTGTTCTGCCGTACACAACTAAAGACCTTCACAGCCGAGTCAAGCCGCGAGCGTAGGTACGCCTACAGATAATCATATTAAATAACAACAAACCTGACATGATATTGTCATGATCTTACACTGAACTATTTCCAAAGGCAGCTTCACTATGAAATACATTTTCTTACAATAAAAATCGAAAATTATGAAATGATATCGAAATTAAGATAACAGAAAATGACAGAATGTATAAATTATTGGGAATATTGATAAGAAATCCATACGATGTAAAATCATGATTACAGAAACTAACGAAGACCATCCAGTATGACGCTCCTAACTGGCGTACGCACCTACAAATCCAGTCCAGCCGTGTCACTTCGGCAACGTAAGTATATTTACAGACTACCATATAAAATATCAATTAGTTTTACAAGATAATGCCATAAGGGTACAATCATCTAATTCCAAAGACACTTTTACTGAGGAATTCAATTCGCTAAATAAGAAATAGGACAATTTGAAAGATATCAAAAGTACTACTCCAGTAAATTGCTGTATGTAGAAGTAAATAGAATATAGCAATGGAATACATATGGTACAATATCAAGCTTTAGGAAAATATGGAAGACCATCCAGTAGAGCCGCACCGTTCTGGTGTACGCAACTACGAGACCTCGACGGCCGTGTCGCTCTGACAACGTAGGTACGTATACAGATGATCGTATAAAATAACACTAAGCTAACCAGAGCCCAACGAGTCTTGTAGCACCGCCAGTGTAGGTACATATACAGAAAGTCATGTAAAATAATAATAGTTTATCAAAATATTGTTATAAACGTACACTCAACAATTTCCAAAGATGTTTTTCCTAAGAAGTGTAATTTTTAAAATTAAAAACAGGACATTTTGTACAAAATCGAAAATGCCATAAGAATAAATTCCAGTATGCCGAAATACGTAGAAAAATGGGAGAAGTGCATAGGTTACTCTGTCAAGATTAAAGAAATTAACGAAGATCATTCAGTATTGATGCTCCGATTTACTGTACGCAACTGCAACACCACCCTGACTATTATATAAAATAACAAAGTATTTAACAAGATATCGACATAAACGTACACTCAACTAACTCGAAAGACGCTTTTACTAAGTAATACTATCTTTCACATTAAAAATCGGAAAGTCTGAAAACTAATCGAAATTGCCATAGCATTCCATTGCAGTTTGTGTAAATAAATGGTTGACTGTGAAAAAATACATACGGTACAAAATCAAGGTTACAGATGTTAGCTAAGACCATCCAGTAATGCCGCTCCGATCAACCGAAAGCAACTACAAGACCACAGCAGTTGTGCAGCACATGGCAGTGTTGGTACGTGTACGTACAATCATATAAAATAACAATAAGTTTATCAGAATATTGTCATAACCGTACACTTGGCTAATTCCAAGACACGTTCACTTTGACATACAATTCCTTAAAACAAGAATAAAAAATTATGGAAAAAATTGAAGATATCATAACAGCAAATTATAGTATGGACACGTAAAAAGAAAACAGAGAAAGACTACACACGGTACAATATCAAGGTCAAAGAAATTAACAAAGACCTGAAGGGACGGTCGCTCCGATCTAGCGTACACAAGAACAAAATCACTCCAACCGTATCGCACCGGACGCGTACGTACGCATATAGACAATCATATAAATTAACAACAAGCTTGACAGAATATTGTCATATACGTACACTCAACTATTTCCAGAGATACGTTTACTAAGAATTACAAATCTCTAAACATGAATTTCTAATTTTGAAAAATCGAACATACCATAACAGTAAATTACAGCAAATGAAATTTAATAGCTGACTATGTTAGAATTAATACGGCACAATATTATGGTTAAAAATATTAACAAAGACCATACAGCAGTGTCACACCGATCCGATGAACGCTACTACAAGACCACAGCAGCTGTGCCGCCACGGGAGCGCTGATACGTATAGAGACAATCCTATAGAGTACCCAAGAGCTTAACAAAGTATGGCCACAAACGAACACACAACTAATTACAATGGCACTGTTATCAAGAAATACAATTTTTTAAACTAGGAATACGAAATTCTAAAAAAAAAAAAAAAAAAATCGAAAATATCGTAACTGTTAATTACAGCACGTTAAAATAAATAGAAAGGTCCGTAAGAATGTATACGGTACAATGTTAAGGATAATGATATTAACAAGGGCCATACAGTACTCGCCACGGATCTGCCGTACGCAATTACAAGACCTCGCCAGACGTGTCTTGCTGACAGCGCAGGTACGTATACAATGAATCATACGATTCAAAAACGAATTTAACATTATATTGTCATAAACGTACACACGAGTAATTCGAAGATACATTTACTGAGAAATACAATTTTTGAAATTAGGAACTGGAAATTTTGAAGAAAATGGAATGTATTATAAAATTATACTACATTGTGTAGAAATAACTTGAAAACAGCGAATGAATGCATATGGTACAATATTATGCTTTAGGAAATTAACGCAGACCATCCAGTAGTATCGCTTCTATCTACCGAAAGCAACTACAAGATCACTCCAGCGGTGTCGCTCCTGCAGCGTAGGTACATATGGTGACAATCATATAAAATAACTAAGAAATTAACAAAATATTGTCATAAACGGACCCTCAACTAATTCCAAGGACACAATTACTAAGGAATACAATTTTTTATAATAAAAATTGAAAATTTTGAAAAGAAATGAAAATATCATAGCAGTAAATTACAGTATCTGTAAATACATAGGTAACAAAGAAAAGACCGGTACAGAACAATGTCAAGGTTAGAGAAATTAAAGAAGACCATCCAGTACTGTCGCTCCGATATAGCGAACGCAACTACAAGATGACTCCAGTTATGTCGCACGTGAAACTTAGGTACGTATGCACACAGTCGTATGAAATAAAAATGCGATGAACAAAATTATGTCATAAACGTGAACCCAACGAATTCATCTGAAACTTTTATTGAGGTATACAATTTCTTATATTATGAATAGTAAACTTTAAACCAAATCGAAGATACCATAACTGCAAATTACAGTATGTAGAAATAAATGGAAAACTGTAGTTATAATGCATACTGTAAAATATCAGGCTGAGAGGAATTATCGAAGATCGTACATTAGTGTCGCAAAGATCTACGGAATGCAACTGCAAGACTACTCCACCCGTGTCGGTCCGGAAGCGTAGATGCGTATACAGACAATCATATACAAAAACTATAAGTTTATCAAAATAATTTCATAATCGTACACTGAAGTAATTCCAAGGACATTATTGCTATGAAATACAATTTTTTAAATTAATAGTTAAAAACTATGAAAAAAAAATCGAAAATATCGTAACAGTAAACTGCATTGGGAGAAACAAAGGGAAAATAGCGAAAGCATGCATACGGTTCACAATATCATGGTTAATGAAATTAACAAAGACCAGACAGTACTGTCGCCCCGATCTACTGAAAGCAACTACAAGACAACTCCAGTCGTCTCCCTCTGGAAGATTAGGTACGTATTGAGACAATAATATAAAATGACAAAGAAGTTAACGAAATACTGCCAAAAGCTTATACTCAACTAATTCCAAAGAAACTATCCCTAAAAAATAATATATTAGAAATTTTTAATTGATCGATATGAAGAAAATCGGAAATATTATAATAGTAAATATCAGTATGCAGAAGTATATTGAAAGCTGCAAACGAATGCGTACGGTACAATATGGAGGTTAAAGGCATTGTCAAAGACCATGCAGCAGTGAGTTCCGAACTACCGAACGCAAATGCGGAAACACACCAGTCGTGTCGATCCGGAAGAGGTATGTATAGGGATAATTATATAAAATGACAAAGAACAAAACAGAATATTATCATATACGTACATTCAACTAACTCCAAGCATACTTGTACTAATAATTGAAATACTTAAAATTATAGATAAGAAATATTGAAAAGAATCGGATACTTCAGAACAATAAATTACCATATGTACTATTAGTCAGAGAAGTGAACATAATGCAGACGATAAAATACCATGATTATAGACATTAACGAAGGCCAGCCAGTATTGTCGCTCCGGTCTGCCGAACGCAACAACAAAATCACCCCAGCCCTGTCGCTCCGCAAGCGTAGGTGCGCATACGGGGAATAATAGAAAATAACAATAAGTTTAAGTAAAGTGTCTCATATGCGTGCGTTCAACTAATTCTAATGACACATCTACTAAGAAATACAATTTTTTAAAACTAAAAACTGAAAATTTTAATGGAAATCGAAATCTACGTGACAGATAATTACAGTACATCTTTACAAATTCAAAGCTGGGTAAAATGCATACGTTACAAAATCAAGGATAGATGAAATTATTGAAGACAATTCAGTAGTGTCGCTACGTTCTTCTGTTCGCTGCTTCAAGGCCACGCTCGTCGCTTTCTTCTGACAGCCTGGGTACGTATAGAGACAATCATATAAAATAGCAATAAGTTTAACAGAGTAATGTCATAAACGTACACTCAACTAAATCTAAAGGCACATTTACTGAAAAAATACAATTTTTTAATATATATATATATATATTGAGAATTTCGATGAAAATTGAAAATATCATGACAGTAAATTCGAGTATTTGTAAATAAATAGAAAACTGAGAATGAAAGCATACGGTACAATGTTATGGTTAAGGAAATTGACGATGACCATACAGTAATGTCGACGGATCACTCGAAAGAAAGTTCAACACCATTCCGGACATTGACAGTCGTGTTTCTCCGGATAGGTAGGTACGTATTCTAACTGTGGTATAAAATAAAAATATGTTTAGAACCTCACATTAAAGTCGTGGCACGCTAATAACTCCAATGGCACTTCTACTGAGAATACAATTTCTAAAACTAAAAGTAGAAAATCTTGAAACATATCGAAAATATCAAAACAGTTAGTTACAGTATGTAGAGATAAATGGAAAAGTGCGAACGATTGCAAACGGTACAATATCAAGGTTAACACGTTAAGCGCCACGCCGGTCCCTAGGGACCGGCGCTAGACTTTTCGTTCAGGCGGTAGTTAGCCGTCCGACGGGCCGGGCCGTGCCAGGCCGATTGGCGATAGGCGAGCCAGAGTATAAATAAATGTCGAGTAACGTAATCCATGTTGATGATCAGGGCTTGTCTTCTTATGTTTGCCACTCCACTACCAAATAAGTTGCACTCGAGAACCTGACATTTTCCAATTGCAATATATACGGTGTATATACTTTATTATATTCATTTATCATTATTATTTTACTTGAAGCATTGACAAAATAAGAAACGATATAGCATAATTTAAATGTTCAGTCTCAAAAGTATGCAAGGACCGATAAACGCGCCGCGATACAAGGACAAATCTGTCGCCGGTCCGTAGGGACCGACGCGGCCTGAACGAAAAGTCTAGTGCCGGTCCCTAAGGACCGGCGTGGCGCTTAACGTGTTAAAGATGTTAACAAAGACCATACTGCAGTGTCGCTCCGATATATTATACACAACTATAGGATTGCTCTAGCAGTGTCGCTCCGGAAGCGTAGGTACGCATGGAGGCAATCCTATAATATAACCAAGAATTTAACAAAATATTGTCATCAACGAACACTCAACTAATTCCAAAGACACTTTTCCTAAACAGTAAATTATTGTAATTTGAAATTTGAGGATTTAGAAGAATCGAAAATATCATAACAGTCAATTACAGTATCTATAAATAAATGGTAAACTGCTAAGAAATGCAGACCGTACAAAATCAAGGATTATGAAATTATCGAAGACCATTCAGTAGTGCCGCTCCGATTTGCCATACGTAACTACAACACATAGCCTGTCGTGTCGCTCCGGCAGCATAGTCACGTATAAAGACATTGATATAATGTAGCAACTAGTTTAACAAAATTATGTCATAAACGTATACTCACCTAATTCCAAAGACACTTCTACGAAGAAAATCAAACCTTTTAATAAAAATTGAAAATTACGAAGAATGTCGAAAGTACCAAAACAGTAAATAGCAGTACGTGGAAATACATCGGAAATTGCGTAGGAAGAATGCATACGGGACAATAATATAGTTAAAGAAATTAACGTTGTCCGTCCAGTGGTGCTGGTTCCATCTGCACTACGCAACCACGAGCCCACGTCAGTCAAGTCGCTTCGTACGTATGGAGACAATAATGTAAAATAACAATTAGTTTAACAAAATAATGACATAAACGTACACTCAACAAACTCTAAAGGCACTATTACTGAGAAATGCTATTTTTTGAAATAGAAATAGAAAATTTCAAAATAATCGAAAATATGATAACATTAAATGAGAGTATTTGTAAATCAATAGGAAACTGGGAAATAATGCATACGTTACAAAATGAAGAATAATAAGAATATCGAAGACCGTTCAGCAGTGCCGCTCCGTTCTGCCGTACGCAATTACAAGTCCTTGCCGAACGTGTAGCACCAGCATCGTATGTACGCATACAGACAATCATATAAAATAACTCTATGTTTAACAAAATAATGTCATAAACGTACACTCATCTAATTCCGAAGACACTTTCCCTGAGAAATGTAATTTTTTAAAATTCAAAAAGAAAATTTGGAAGAAAATTGAAAATATCATAACAGTAAAGTGCTGAATGTAGAAATAAATAGAAAACCGCGAAAGAGTGCATAAGGTACAATATGATGGTTAAAGAAATTAATGAAGATTATGCAGTAGCGTCTAAACTACAAGACTATTTCACTCGTGACGCTCCGGCAGCCTAGGTACGTATACCGACAATCATATAAAGTAACATGTATAACAAAATAAGGACATGAACGTGCACTAAAACAATTCCAAAGACTCTTATAAGATGGTATACAACCTATTAGTATAAAAATTGATTATTATGTAAAAAATGGAAAATATCATGACAGCTAATTGCAGTAATGATAAATAAATGGAAAGTTGCAAATGCATGCGTACAGTACAACATGGTGGTTAAGGAAATTAACGAAGACCATCCAGTATGACGTTCCGATCTGCCATACGCAAGAACAAAACATCGCCAGTTGTGTAGCTGCGGGAGCGGTAGTATGCATACAGACAATCACAAGAAATAACAAAGAATTTTACCTGATATTGGCATAAAACTAAACTCAAATAATTCAAAAGAAATTTTTATATTGAAATACAATTTTTTAAATTGAAAATTGAAAGTATTGGAAAACATGGAGAATATCATATCGATAAACTACAACATGTAGAGATAAACAGGAAATATTGAAAAATAGCATGCGGTACAACATTAAGGTTAAAGAAATTAATAAAGACCATCCGGTATGCCGCTCCGTTCTGTCGTACGCAACTAAAAGACATTGACAGCCTAACCAGCTGTATCTATGGTATAACTCCGTGTTCAGAGGAGCAAATTAGTAGACATTCCAGTGACGCGCACCTTAGTTTCACGTATGGGTAAGAAGATAGAGGGTCAAACCGTTCATGAGCTTTACCACGTTCTCTGATAGAGGGGCGGCTTAGAAAATGCTCCTGCTCTCCTGTGATTCAGAGAGTTGAACCAGGTATTCGGGCAGTCAATCCTCTGAACAGTATTAGCAATGGACACCTTAAATCACGGGTTGATATTAAAGTATTTCGCCAAGCCGTTTGAGTCCGTTACCAATTGGGATAAGGACGAAAATTTTACCGATGGCATTACTTTCCGAGAAGCGTAACCCGTTGGATGCAGTTTCTTGCACAGTGGTAGTGGAATCAAATTATTAGACATTTTAGTAGACGGACACCATATTTTCCTGTATGAACAGCAAAATCGAGACACAAGCTGTTCGAGATCGTTACCACCTGCTTTGAGGGACGCACAGATACGTCCATAGCATCACCTGTCCTGTGGTTCCGTAAATAAAGCGAGGCACCCCATGAGTAAATGCGCTGAACAGGATTGTCACAACACGCCTAAATTAACGGTATGAATATTAAAGTGCAACGTCAAACCGTTGTAGAACGTTACATATACGTACAGGGGTGAAACGTTTTACCGAAGGCCTTACCTTCCGAGGACCAAACCCGCTGTATCGAGAGTATAACATCGTGTTGAAGGATGCAAGTTAGTATACATCCTAGTGACTTCACCATTAAATTCACGTATGAAATAGAAAATTTAGGGTCAAAACTCTCGAGAACGTTCCTCACCTTCTGTAAGTTTCGAACGGCTAAGTCCATAGCTTCACCTATACTGTGATTCCGAGAGGCAAACCAGGTATTCCGCGAGTAAATCCAATGAACAGTGTGGGCAACTGACGCCGTAATTCACGGCTTGGGTATTTAAACGGAGCGTCAAGCCGTTTAAGGACGATATCAATTAGTATAAAGTCATTATTTTTTCCGATTACCTTACCTTTCGAGAACCGATCGCGCCGTATCGAATGTCTTGCTTATTGTTTGAGGAAACAAATTAGTCGTCATATTCGCAGACGGACACCACATTTTCATGAATAAATATAAAAATCGACAGCAAAGCCGTCGGTGAACGACGCCGCCAATATTAGACACAAATGGCAATGTGAATGGCTTCACCTATCCAGTTATTCCGACAGTCAGGTCTGGTATCCGGTGAGTAAATCTGCTGAACGGTATCAGCAAAAAACACGTTAATTCACGGCATGAATATTAAAGTAGGGTGTCAAGCCGTTTGAGAACATTGCCAATTAGCATAAGGACACTCTATTTATCTGATACTTTACCTTCATAGAACATAGTCCGCTGTATCGATGGTATA
This sequence comes from Lasioglossum baleicum, assembly GCF_051020765.1. Classification (NCBI taxonomy): domain Eukaryota; kingdom Metazoa; phylum Arthropoda; class Insecta; order Hymenoptera; family Halictidae; genus Lasioglossum; species Lasioglossum baleicum. The sequence continues at coordinate 130,353 of NW_027469432.1, read as the reverse complement.
ACTTCGTGTTCCGAAATACAAATTAGTAGACATTATAGTGGCGGGCTCCATAACAATTCAGGATAGAGTTTGACTCTATAGCACTAGGTTCTACAACTGTATGACGGTCTGCTTCATTTTTGTCATTTATTGGCCGGAACCACAGGATGCGTGAAGCATTTGACTTAGCCGTTCGACTCTCAAAGAAAGTGAAAACGTTCTCGAAGAGTTTGACACTCTATCACCTAATTCTTGGACGAATTTGAGGTGCCGTCACTAAACTGTATAATATTGTGTTTCCCTAAACACGTAGGTATACTCTCTATACAGCGGGTTAGCTTCTCGGATGAATGGCATTCGGTAAAACGATGGACCCTATATCAATTGGTAACGTTCTCATTCGGTTTGACGCTTTTCTGTTATAGTCAATCCGCGAAATGAGGATTGTCCATGGGCAAAATTCTTCAGCGAATTTTCTACCAGAATACCATGCTTGACTTACGGAATCACAGAATAGGTGAAGCTACTGACGTAGATGTTCACCTCTCACAGAAGATGGCAACGTTCTCGATCGGTGTGACACTAGATCTCCTAATTCATATATAAAATTAAGGTGACCCTCACTAAAGTGAGTTCTAATTTGATTCTTTGAATACGATGTTATACCTCCGATAGTGCGCTTCATGTTATCGGAAGGTACAGTATGCGACAAAGTGTATGATGTTGCACAAACTGGTAACGTTTTCACATCTTTTCGACTCTCTGCCTTAATATACATACCGTGAATTAGTGTTTCCATTGCCAATAGTGTACTGCGGATTTACTCCGGATTACCTGGTTTGACTCTACGAATCACAGGATAGGATTGACTCAGCAGTTCGTCTCACGCAGAGGGTGGGAACGTTCTCCAACGGTATGGTGCAAAATCTTTCAAATCATACATGAATTTAAGGTCCCCGTCTGCTGAAATTGCCACTAGTTTGGTTCTCTGAAAACAAAGTTGTACCCACGATACAAGCGGGATATTCTCGAATTGTAGGGAATCCGGGAAGGAATATGACTTTATACCATTGCTTAACGTTTTCAAACAGTTTGACTCTTTACATTATTACTCGTCTCATGAATTGAATATTCTATTGTCAATACTCTGCAGGGGATTTACTGCTGGAATTCCAGACATGGCTCCCGTAACAGGAGAGGAGAAGCTATTGACTTTGCCTATCGGCCGACAAAGATGGTGGTAACGTTCTCCAAGCGTTTGACCTTCGATCATATATTTCATACGTGATATTGCGGTGCCAGACTCTAAAGTGTGTACTAATTTCATTCTCTGATCACGACGATACACTCTCGAAGGAGCAGGACAGGTTCTCGGAAGGTAAGGCCTTCGGTAAATATTTGGAATACATGCCAATATTTAACGTGGTACAATGGTGTGAATTCCTACGTAACGTTTCATACCGTGGATTAAGGTACAGCGCATGTACTCCCGGAACACCTGGTTTGACACTCGGAATCATAGGATGTGAGATGCTAGTGACAGCCGTTCGAACTTTAAAGATGGTGGTAACGTTCTCACACTCGATGTTCTGTTTTATATATAAAATTAATGTGACCGTCAGTAACTAGTATTCTAATTCGCTTTCGCGATCACGAATTTATACTCCGGATGCAGACAGTTAGCTTCTCGGAAAGTAAGGCGTTCAGTAAAAAGTTAGGCTCTAGGTCAGTACGGAAAGTTCTACAACGGCTTAAAGTTGTCCTTGAATATATATTCCGTGAATTATCGTGTCTAATGCAAAGACTGTTCAGCGAATTTACTCCCGGATTACCTGATTTGACTCTCGGTATCACATGGTAGGTGGTGCTACTGACATAGCCGTTCTACTCCAATGGATGTTGGTAATGTTCTTGATCGGTTTGAAACTCGATCTTCAATGTCCTGCACGAAATTAAGGTGCTCGTCGGTTAAAATATCTACTAATTTGTATCTCTAATCGCGATGTTGTATTCTCGATACGGCAGGTTATATTCTCGGAATGTAAGGAATTCGATGAGAAGACTGACTGTAGACCAATTGACAATAATCGAGGTCAATTTGTCTCTCTTCTTTAATGTTCATGCTGAGAATTATGGTGTCCATTGGCAATATAATTCAGCGGATTTACTCCCGAAATGGCTTGTTCGACTTTCGGAATCACAGGACGGATGGGAATATATTGCCTAAGCTATTCGTCTCTCAATGAAGCTGGTAACATTGTCGAACGGTGTAACTTTCGATCTTCTTATTCATACATCAAATTAAGGTGCCTGTCACTAAAGTGTATACTAATTTGATCCTCTGAGCTCTACGTAATGCTCTCGATACAGCTGGTTAGGCTTTGTGAGGTTATGGACCTCAGTAAAACGTTTGACTTTATACTAATTGGTATCGTTCTTAGACTTTTTGTCGCTCGACATTAACATTCAAACCGGGAATTATGGTGACTATTGCCAATACCATTCAGCGGATTTAGTCCAGGAATACCTGGCCTGTCGCTCAGAATCACAGGGTAGGTGAAGTTATTGACATGCAGTTCCACACTGGAATAAGGATGTAACGTTCTCGGACGGTTGGTCCCTCGACCTTCTCATTCATACATGAAATTACAGTGCCATTCACAGCATTGTACCCTAATATGTATCTCCGACTACGAAGTAATAATCTACATACATCGCTTTAAGTTCTCGGAGGGAAAGGTTTTCTGCAAATCTTCTGACATCACTCAAATATGTAACTACAAATGATCGACACTGTACTTTAATAATCTAACCGTGAATTGTTGCTGTGTCTATTGCCAATATTGACAAAACGGATGGTCTCCGGGAATACCTGGTTTGACTCTCGAAATCACAGGATATGTGAAGTTATTGACTTAACCGTTCGACTTTTAAAGAAGGTGGGATCGTTCTCGGAAGGTTTGACTCTTGATTATTCTACTCACACATGAAAATAAGGCGACGGTTTGCTAAAATTTCAACCAAATTGCTTCCCTGTGCACAAAGCATGACACTCACTGCATCGGGGTTGTTTCTAGCATGGTAATGTATTCGGCAGAAACAATGATTACATAGCAATTGGTAATATTCTCCGATGGATTGCCCTTCTACTGTAATGTTCGTACCACGAATTAATTTGTCCATTGCCAATACTGTTCAGTGGACTTACACCAGGAATACCAGGCATTAGTCTCGGAATCAAAGGATGGGTGAATCCATTGACTTAGCCACTCGACTCTCCCGTGCGGATCGAGCCTCGATCCTTAATTCATGCATGTAATTCAGGCGCTTGAGAGTAAATGTATACCAGTTCGCACCTTTCAATAAGGTGTTATACTCTCGATACAGCGAGTTAGTTTTTTGGAGGGTAATGCAATCTGTAAGTAGTTTGAACCTACATATACAGGTAATACTCTACACCGGCTTGACGCTCGAGTTTACTAATTATGCCGTGAATTAAGGTGTCTATTTCCAATACTGCAGAGCGGAATGACAGGGTAGGTGAAGTTATGGACATGACCTTTCGACTCTCGAAAATGGTAGTATCCTGGATCGAGTGGTCGGACCGATGGTCTTCAAATACATACAACAATCTAAGCTTCCCGTCCCTCATGTGTATTCCAATATGTTTCCCTGGCCAGACAGTTATACGCCCGATACAGCGGGTTAGCCTCCCGGTAGATATGGCAGCCGATAGAAAGTTAGACTCGATAGCAAAAAGTAACGTTCTACTACGGTTTGACTCTGTTCTTTAATATTTATACCATGCAATAAGGTGTATAATGCCAATAGAGTACAGCAGACTTTCTCCTTCAGTGCCTGGCTTGACCCAAGGTATCACGGGATATGTGAAGCCATTGACATATACGTTCGACTCTCAAAGAGGGCGGTAACATCCTCCAACGATTTGAATGCGGATATTCTTATTCATACATGAAATTAAGGTGCCCGTCACTAAAATCTATGCTCACATGCTTCTATGAACACGAAGTTGTACTCTCGATACAGCGGGTTAGATTCACGGAATGTAAGGTCTTCCGCAAAATGTTTGCCACCATACGAATAGGTGAAGCTGCAAAATGGTTGGATGCACTGCTTTAATATTCATACTGTGAAATAAGCTCTATATTGCCAATACACTTCAGTCGATTTACGCCCAGAATACCTGCTTTCGCTCCCTGAATCACAATATTGGAGGAGCCTTATTCTTAGCCTCTCGTCTCTTAATGATGGTAGTTACGTACTCGCACTGCCTGACACACGATTTTCTAATTCATACATGAAGTTGTGGTGTCCACTACTGAAGCAAGTACTAATTTCTTTCTCTGAACACGAAGTTATACTCTCGATACAGCCGGTTTGTCTTGAGGTGGGTATGGTCTTCGTTAAATCGTTTGACTTTATACCAATTGGTAACGCTCTCAGACAGTTTGAGGCCCTACTGTTATAATCATACAGCGAAATATGGCGTCCATAACCAATAGTGTACAGCGGATTGACTCCTGTAATACCTGGTTTGACTCTCGGTTGCACATGATAAATTAAGCTATAGACTTAGGTCTGCGTCACTCAAAGAGGATGGTACCGTTCTCGAACGGTTTGACCCTCGATCTACTTATTCATAATGAAATTAAGGTCCAGTCACTAAACTGTTCACTAACTTGATGCTCTGAGCACGAAGTTATACCCACGATACTACGGCTTATGATCTCGGCAGGTAAGGTTAGCGATATAGAATGTGACTTCATGACAATTGGTACCGTTCACAAACGATTTGAGTCTCTACTTTGTTATTCCTGTGGTGAATTAATGTTTCTATTGCCAATACTGCTCAGCTGATTTACTCTCGGATTACCTGGTGCTACTCTCGGAATCACAGGATATGTGAAGTTATTTACTTAGTCGTTCGTCTCTCACAGAAGGTGGCTACGTTCTCGAACGCTTTGACCATCGGTCTTCTAATTCATGCATGAATTTAAGGTGCTCGTCAATAAATTGTATAGTAGTTGGTACCTCTGTTAGCGATGTTATTCTCTCGATGTAGTGTGCCAGTTTTTCGGAGGGTAAGGCGTTCTGTAAGCCATTTAACCCTACACGAACAGTTAATGTTCCACGATGGTTCTACGGCCTTTTTTTTACGCAGGAGAAATTATCCAAACTTGCCCCGGCCCCCTGAGTGTGAGGCTGGGGGTCTGTGGGACACTTACACTCTGAACTCCCTGCGGTGGTCCGTCCTCCTCGCCCAAAGGAGGGCCCGGGATGACAGGCAGCGCATTCGCGAACCTAAGATAACGCTTCGACGCCGCAACTTCAACTGCAATCGCTGGGCTTCTCTTCGGGCGACCCAGCCCAGTCCGCTTCTTTCTTCTGCTGGACCGTGGTCCCCCGACTGTCGGTATCTCAGCCGACCGCCCGCGTTCTCCTCCGATCGACGGAAAGGCGTTGGGCTGGGACTCGCATCGCCGCCGGAGGAAACGGTTCGACGACCTGCTTTAAAATACTTTCCGTGATTTGGGGCATGTGTTGCCAATAATGTACAATTCATTTTCTCCTGGAATATCTGGTTTGCCTTTCGGAGTCAAAGTATATGTGAAGCTATTGACTTAGCTGTGCGACGCAAAGTGATAGTAGAAACGTTTTCGAACGCATTGACTCTCGATGATGGTATTTATACACAAAAATGTAGATTCCGTCCGCTAAGTTGGCTACAAATGAGTTTCGATGAGAAACAAGCGTGACACTCGCTACAGCGTGTTAGGTTATCGGATGGTAATTGTATTCGGTAAAAAGAATGACTTAATAGCATTTGTTAATGTTCGCCGAAGCTTTCAATACTCATAGAGTGAATTATGGTATCTATTGCCAATACTGTTCTGCGGATTCACTCCAAGAATACCTGGATTAGCGCTACGAATCACAAGATATGTCAAGCTATTGACTTAGGCGTTCGACCCTCAAGGAGTGCGGTAACGTTCTCGATCGGTTTGACACTCGAAGTTCTTCTTCATACATGCAATTAAAGTGCCCGTTACAAAAATTTATACTAATGTGTATCTCTGAACTCGTAGTTATGCTATCGATACAGCGGTTAGGTTCGCGAAAACTAAATGCCCTCGGTGTAATGTTTCAGTGTAAAATTTTATACATACTGTAATTTCATATCATGATATTTTCAGATATATTACAAAATTCTAACTTTTTATTTAAAAAAAATTTATTTCATTGTAAAAGTTCCTATTGAATTAGTTGAGCTTACGTTTATTCCTGCATTTTGTTATACTTGTTGTCATTTTATAATATTGTCTGTATACGTACCAACCCAGTCGGAATCGACCTACCAGACGACTGTCGATGCTTTGTTGTTGTATACGGCAAGTCGAAGCGTCACAACTGTATTGTTTCAGTCAATTCCTTAACCTTGGTTTTGTGCCATATACATTCTGTCGCAGTTTTTTATTTATTTGTAAAGACTGTAATTTACTGTTATTATATTTTCGATCTTCTTCGCAATTTTGAATTGATATATAAAGAAATTGTATTTCTTAGTATAAGTACCATTGAAATTAGTTTAGTGTGCGTTTATGACATTATCTTGTTAAAAATATTGCTATTTTATATGATTGTCTGTACATGTACCTACGCTGTCGGTGCGACACGGCTGAAGTGATCGTGAATTTGCGTTCGGAAGATCGGAGCGACAATAGGGCATGTTCTACGTTAACTTCTTTAACCTTGATATGGCACCGTATGCATCGCTGTTTTCTAATTATCTGTACCAGCTGTAAATAACTATTATGATATAATAGTTTTTTTTCGAAATTTACTGTTTTTAGCTTTGCAGATTGTATTTTCTAGTTCAAATGTCTTCCGAATTAGTTGAACTTATGTGGATGACATTATTTTGTTAATGTTGTGTTTGTCTTAAAACGTAGTCTGCATTCGTACCCACGCTTGTGCAAAGACACGACTGGAATGGCCTGTAGGAGCGTATGGTAGGTGGGAGCGACACTATTGTATGATATTCGTTAATTTCCATGACATTGATGTGGTACCGTATGCATTCGTTGGCAATTTCCCATTTACTTATCCACACCGTAATTTACTGTTTCCATAATTTCGATTTGTTTCAGAATTTTGAATTTTTAGGCCACAAAATTGTATATCTTAGTAAAAGTGCCTCCGAATTAGTTGAATTTACTATTATGACAATATCTTATTAAGCTTGTCGTTATTTTATATGCTTGTCTGTAGCCGTACGTACGCTGTCGGAGCGACAATACCGGAATCTTCTTGTAGTTGCGAACGGTAGATCGGAGCGGCATTCTGTGTGGTCTGGTGTTGGCACTTGTAGTTGCGTTCGGTGCATCCAAGCCACTCTGTTGTATGGTCATTTTAATATTTTCGACGTTAATATTGTTCGGTATGCGTTTAATCCCAGCCTTCCATTTATTAACACATACTGTAATTTACTGCCTTGATGTTTCCGATTTTTCTCGAAATTTCAATTTTTATTAAAAAAGAATTGTATTTCTTAGTAAAAGTGTTCTTGGAATTAGGTGAGTTTAAGTTTATGACAATATTTTTTTAAGCTTGTTGTTATTTTATGTGATTGTCTGTATTCACACATACGATTCCGGAGCGACAGGGCTGTGATGGACATGTAGTTCCGTATGGTACATCGGAGTAACGCTAATGGATGGTCATCGTTAATTTCTTTAACCTTGTTACTCCAACATCTTTAACTTGTACCATATGCAGTTCCTCCCATGTTTACTATTTATTTCTACGTACTTTAATATATTGCCGTGATTTCTTCGATTTTGTGTCAATTTTTATTTACTAATCTTAAAAATTGCATTTTTTTTAGAGAGCGCCTTTGGAACTCCTTGAGTGTACGTTTATGACCCTACCTTGTATAATTTGTTGTTACATTGTGTGAATGTCTCTTTACGTACCGACTATCCCGCAGCGACTCGACTGGAGTGGGATAGCAGTTGGTTACGTTATATCGGACTGTCGGGATACCGTACTTGACCGTACGCACTGCAGCGCAGAGGATCGTCACGATCGTAGTGTACTTGATGTTACGTACGGTACTTCGGAGCGACACTACTGCATGGCGTTTGTTAATTTCATTAACCTTGGTTTTGTACCGTATGCACTTTCCCCATTGTCCTATTTATTTATGCTAGCTGTAGTTTACCCTTATGATATTTTCGATTTCTGTCAAAGTTTTCAATTTTTAATTAACAAAATCTTTATATCTTATGAAAAGTGTGTTTTAATAAGTTCAGTGTACGCATACGACAACATTTTGATAAACTGATTGCTATTTCATATGATTGTGTTTGACCTGTATTCTGTTTATGTTTGCATACTGTAATTTACTGTTATAATATCTTCAATTTTATTCAAAATTTTCCATTTTTGGTTTAAAAAGTAGTATTTATCAGTGAAAGTGTCTTTGGAAATAGTCGTGTGTACATTCATGCCAATATTATGATGAAACTTATTTTTAATTTACATAACTTTCTTCATACGTACATACGCCTCCAGAGCGACACGCCTGTTATGGTCTTGCTGTTGCGTTCGGCGTATGGGACCAACACTACGGTATTATCTTCGTTAAATTCTCTAACCTTGATATTGTGTGCCGGATACATTCTTTCGATATTCGCTATTTATTTCTACATCTGTTATGATATTTTCGATTTTATTCAAATCCTCCAATTTTTTATATCAGAAAATGTATTTTTCAGGTGAAGAGAAATTATCATAGCAGTAACTTATAGTATGTACAAATAAATGAAACACTGGGATAAAATTCATACTGTACAATACCAAGGTTAAAAACATTATCGAATACCATCCAGGAGTGACGCTCCGATCTGCCGTACGCACATGGAAGAGCAGTCTAGCCGTGTCACTCCCGAAACGTAAGTACATTTACAGAAAATCATATAAAATAGCAGCAAGTTTAACAGAATAATGTGATTAAGGTGCACTCAACTGAAAACGAAAGCACTTATACTTAGAAGTTCAATTTCTTAAAATGAAGACAGAAAATTTCGAAGGAAATCGAAAATAACATAGCAGTAAATGACAGATTGCATAAACAAATTGAAAACAGGGGAAAACATGCATACGGTAAAAAACGAAGGTTAATGAAATTAACGTGGATCATCCAGTAGTGTCGCTCCGATATGTCGAAAGCACCACCAAGGTACTTAATCCATCCCAGTAGTATCGGAAGCGTAGGTACGTAGACAGGCCCTCGTATAAAATAACAGTAAGTTTAAAAAATAATGTCACAAACGTACAGTCAACTGTTCGTAACGACTGTTTTAATAAAGTAAACAATATTATAAACTAAAAATTGATAATTATGAAAAGGATGGAAAATATCATAACAGTAAATTACAGTATGTATAAATAAATGGAAAACTGGGAAAAATTGCATACGGTACGAAATCAAGGATAATGAAGTTAACGATGATCATCCAGTAGTGCAACTCCGAACTGCCGTACGCAGATGCCAGGCATAGCCAGCACTGCAGTCCTGACAGCGAACGTACGTATAGAGTCAATCGTAGGAAACAACAAAGAAATTGACAAAATATAGTCATAAACGCACACTCAACAATTTCCAAAGGTAATTTGAGATACAGGTTCATAAAATAAAAATAAAAAGTCATGACAAAGAAATCGCAATTACCGTCGCACTAAATTACAATATTTGTAAGTAAATAGGAAACTGCGAAAGAATGCATACGGAAATTATTCTGGTTAAAGAAATGAACAAAGACAATCCAATTGCGCCGCTCCGTTCTGTCGTACGCAACTTCATGTATGAAGGAGAAGATCGAAAGATACACCGTTCGACAACGATACCACATTCATTGGGAGTCGCACTGCTAAGGCAATAGCATCACATATTCTGTGATTCCGAGATGCAAACAAGTCCACACGGGAGTAAATCCACTGAATTACAAAAGCAATTGACACCATAATTCACGGTATGAATATTAATGAAAGGAGTAATACAGTCGCAGGACATTACCAATTCGAATAATATCATTCCTATTACCGAATATACTACCTTCCGACAATCTGATCCGCTGTACCGAGGGTCTTGCTTAATGTTCACTGATACAAATTAGTAGATATTTTAGCGGTCGGACACCACATATTTGTCTAAAAATATCAGCACTTATAGTCAACGTGTTCGTGAACGTTACCTCCTTCTTTGAGTTTCGTACGGCTTAGTTATTATCTTCACATATCCAGTGATTCCGAAGGTCAAACCTGATAATCCGGAACTAAATGCGCTGCACGGTATTGGCAAGAGACACCTTCGTTCGCGGCATGAATATTACTGTAGTTCATCGGACCGTTTGAGTCCGTTACCAATTGGTATAAAGTAAAAACGTTTTACCGAAGGCCTTACCCTCCGCGAACCTCACCGGCTTCATCAAGGGTGTATCTTCGTGTACAGAGAAAGGGATTAACCTTCATTTCAGTGACGGGCACCTTAGCTTCATGGATGAACTTGTAGATCGGGTATCAAGCCTGTCGAGACCGTTACCACCTTCTACAAGAGTCGAAAGGCTATATCAATAGATTCAACTATTCTGCTATTCCGTAAGTCAAACCAGATTTCCCAGTTGCAAAGTCACTGAATAGTATTGGCAATAAACACCTTAATTACCGGGTTGAGTATGAAAGCAGGTCGTCATGCCATTGCAGTACATTACATATTTGTGTAGAATCAAACTTCTTACGGAAAGCCTTAGATTCGGAGAACCTAACCCTCCGTATCGGGAGTTTATATTCATTTTCCAGAGAAACTCATTTGTACACATTTTAGCGACTAGCACCATAATTTCATGTATGAATTAGAAGGTCGATAGTCAATCCATTCGGGAAAGTTACCACATCATTTGCGACTCGACCCGCTCAGTCAATAGCTTCACGTACCCTGCGATTTCTATAGACAAACCAGGTATTCCGAGAGCAAATCCGCTGAACATTATTGCCAATTGACACATTAATTCACGGTTTGAATATTGAAGCAGACCGTCATACCGTTGGAGAACGTTGCCGCCTTCTGCGAGAGCCGAACGCCAATGTCAATACTTTCACCTATGTGGTTGAGGACAACCAGATATAACGCGAGAGAACCGGCTGAACTGAATTGGCAATAAGCACCATAATTCACGGTATGAATGATAAAGTGGTGCGTCAAACCGTTTTAGAACGTTACCAATTGGTATAACGACATACTCCTTGTCCGATACGTTACTCTCCGTAGAACTAACCTGCTGTATCGACGGCATTACATCGTATTCAGTGGGATGAATTAGCATTCGCTTTAGCGACGGACACATTAACTTGAAGTATGAATTAGAAAATCGAGTGCTAAACAGTGTAAGAACGTTACCACCTTATTGGAGAGTCAATAGCTGCACCTAAACTTGTGATTCCGAGAGTCATGCCTGGCATTCCAGGAGTAAATCTGTTGAACAGTATTGGCAATAGACACCACAGTTCACGGTATAAATATTATCATACACAGTGAATCCGTCGTAGAACGTTACTTATTGGCATTGTGTCGAACATTTTACCGAAAGTCTTACTGTATGAGAACATAACACGCTGTATCAGGATTATAAATTCGCGATCATGGAAACAAACTAGTATTCCATTCTGTGACAGGCACCTTAATTTCAGGTTTGAATAGGAAGGTCGAGGGTCCAACCGTTGGAGAATGTTGCCATTTTTCTTAAGAATCGCACAACTAAGTCAATAGCTTCAACTATCCTTCGATACCGAGAGTCATACCAGGTATTCGGAAATTATATCCGTTGAACAGTATTGGCAATAGACACCTTAATTCACGGCATGATTATAAAGGTTGAGAGACTAAGCGTCGCAGAACATTACTAATTGTTACAAAGTCATTACTTTTACCGAATACCTTGCATACAGATTACCTAACCCGCTGCAGGAAGTGTCTGGCTTAGTAGTCACGCATACAAATTAGTAAACCTTTTAGCCGATGGACACCATAGTAACATGTAAGGGTAGAAAAGCTGAGGGTAAATCAGTTCGGGAGCGTTTCCACAATAGTTGAGGATCGATCGCCTTAGTTAATAGACGCACTTATCCTATGACTCCGGCAGCGATACTAGGTAGTCCAAGCGTAAGTCCGCAGATCAGTTTTGGCATTAGACACCGTAATTCATGGTTTTAATGTTAAAGTAGAGTGTCCCACCATTTGAAAACGTTACCAATGGGTATGCAGTCACACGTCATACTGAAGTCCTTAACTCCCGAACGTCTGATCCACTGTATAGAGATTATAACATCGTGTTCCGAGGAACATGCTACTATACTTTATAGAGAGGGGCACCGTAATGTAATTTACGAATTAGAAGATGGAGCGTCAAGCCGTTCGAAAACGGTGTCACCTTCCTCGAGAACCGTACGTCTAAGTCGATGGATCCACCTATCCTGCGATTCCGGGAGTCAATCCAGTTATTCCGGCAGTAAATCCGCGTTACAGAATGGCAATAGACACCCTATTTCACGTTATAGATAATAAAGTACGGAGTCAAATCGTTATACAACGGTACCATGTGATGCATGGTCGAACTTTTCACCGAAGGCCGTTCCTTCCGGGAAACGAGCCCGCTGAGTCAAGAGCACATTCCATTGGGATCGAACGTCTATGTCAATAGCATTAACTATCCTGTGATTCGGAAACTCAAATCAGGTATTCCGAGAGTAAATCCGCTGTACAGTATTGGATTTAGACATCAAATCACGCGGTATAAATATTAAAGTGCAGAGTCAATCCGTTGTCGAGCGTTACTGATTGGTATAACGTCATACTCCGTTTCCGAAGACCTTACCCTCCGAGTACAAAACCTGCCGTATCGACAGTATAGCATCAGGTTCAGAGATAGAAACAACTATATATTTTAGTGAGGTGTACCTTAGTTTCATGTATGAATTACAATATCCAGGATCAAACCTTTCGAGAACGTTACCGTCCCCTTTGATAGTCGAACCGCTGAGTCAATAGCCTTATGTATCCTGCGACTCCGAGAGCCAAACCAGGTACTCCGGGAGTAATTGCGCTGAACCGCTTTGGCACTATACATATTAATTCATAGATTGAATATCGAAGCAAACCGTCAAACCGTTGTAGAACGTTACCAATTGCTATATAGTCATACGTTTTACAGAAAGGCTTACCGTGCGAGGAGCTGACCCGCCGTATCGAGAGTATACCTACGTGTTTAGAGAAACACATTAGTATACATTTTAGAGACTATCACACTGATTTTGTGCTTGAATTGTCAGATCGAACGTCAAACCGTTCAAGACCGTTTCCACATTCTATGATATTCGAGAAGTTAAGTCAGTGGCTTCACCTATTCTGCGATGCCGACAGTGAATCCCGATGTTCCATGAGTATATGCGCAGTAGAGTGTTGGTGATCGTCACCTTAATTCACGGTTTGAATATTAGCTGAGAACGTAAGACCGGTTGAGAACGTTAGAAATTGGTATAGAGGCAATCTTTTTACTGAATGTCATACCGTCTGTGATAATATCCCACTGTATCGAGTGCAACTACATATTCCGAGAAGCAAATTAGTACTCATTTTAGTTTCGGGCACCTTAACGTCATATATGAGTTAAAATATTGAGGGACAACCCATTCGAGAACGTTACCAGCCACTTTGCGTGTCGAAATGCGGAGTCAAAAGCTTCACCTTCCTAGTGATTTGGAGAGTGAAACCAGGATCACAATAGGGAACGTTGTACAACGTGTCGAGTCTGTACTCTAATGTTCATATCGGGAATTAGTGTGTCCATTGCAAAAACCGATCAGCGGATTCACTCCACGAATACCTGGCTCAGCACTTGGAATCACAGCACGGGTGTCGCTGTTGACTTCGCCGTTCCATTCTCAAAGAAGTTGGTGGAATCGTTCTCGAACGATTTGGCTCTAGATTATTCTTTTCGTAACTAAAAATAAGGTTTCCGTCTTCTAAAATGTCTACCAATTTGTTCCGGTTAACTCTAAGACAGGCAATCGCTGCAGCAGGATGGGTTCTCGGACTATAACGTCTTCGTTAAAAAGTTTGACACTATAAAAACTCGTAACGTTCTACAGCGGTTTGACTCTGGAATTTAATATTTATACCGTGATACATGGTGTGTGATGCCAATTACGTACAGCGGATTTAATCCCAGAATACCTGGTATGACTCACGGAATTACATCGTAGGTGAAGCTGTTGACCCAGCGGTTCGACTCTAAAAGAAGGTGCTAACGTTCTCGAACGACTTGACCCTCTATATTCTAATTCATACATGAAATTGTGATGCCCATTACCAAAATGTATACAAATATCTTTCTTTTAGCACGAAGTTATACTCTCGATACAGCTGGCTATGCTTCTCGGAAATTAAGGCTGTCGGTAAAAAGCTTGTCTTTATACATATTGTTTACGTTATACATGATACGACTCTGACCTTTAATATTCATACCGTGTACTAAGGTGCGTCTTGCCAATACCCTTCAGTGGATTTACTCCCGGTTTGTGTCTCGAAGTCTTAGGACGCGTTGAACTATTGGCTTACCTGTGCGGTTCTCAAGGAAGGTGGTAACGTTATAGAACGGATCGACCCTCGTTCTGCATATTCATACGTAATATTAAGGTGTCCTATCTGCTACACCCTCCACGTATTTGTTTTGGTGAACATTAACTTATTCCCTCGCTACAGCGGCTTACATTATGGGAAGGCAGGGTATTCGGCAAAAAGTTTGACTCCATTGCAAGTTGTAACGTTAAACATCGGCTGGAATCACAACGTTAATATCCATACCGAGAAATGGGGTGTCCATTGCCAATACTGACCAGCGGATATACTCTCGGAATACCGTGTTTGAGTTGCGGAATCACAGAGCAGGTGTAGCTATTGACTTAGTCGTTCGATTCTCAAAGATGGTGGTAACGATCTCCGACGGTTTGACATTCGGTTTTGTTATTCGTGCATGAAAATACGGTGACCGTCTGCTAAAACGTCCACTAATTTGTTTCCGTCAGCAACGAGTAAGACACTCTAAACAGCGGGTTAATATTCTGAGCAGGTGAAGTATTTGGTAAAAAGAATGACTTCATACGAATTGGTTATGACCTCCGGCGATTTGTTCCTCTATTTTAATATCCAAACCGTGAATTAAGGATTCTCTTGCCAATACTGTTAAGCGGATGTACTACCGGAATAATTGCTTTGGCCCTCGGAATCATAGGAGAGGTGCTGTTCTTCACTTAGGCGGTCGTCTCCCAAAAAAGGTAACTACATTGTCGAACGGTTTGACTCTGGATCTTCTTATTCGCACAAGAAAATATGGTGCCCCTCGCTAAAATGAATACTAATTTCTTTCTCTGACACCGAGGTCATACTCGTGATACAGGGGGTTAACTTCTGGGATGGGTGAGGCCTTCGATCAAGAGGATGTCATCATACCAATATGTATCGTTCTACAACGATTTGACACCTACTTTAATATGCATACAGTGAATTAAGGAGTCTTATGCCAATACATTTCAGCTCATTTTCACCCGGAACACCGGGTTTGTATTTCGGCATCACTGGAATCCCGGGAAGCTCACCCGCCGGGTCGAGAGTATTGCTACGTGTTTAGGGAATCACATTAGTATACAATTTACGGACGTCACCTTAATTTCATGCATGAATTAGAAGGTCGAGAGTCTAACTTTTCGAGAACCACCTTCGTTGAGAGTCGAACGGATAAGTCCATGGCTCCACCCACCCTGAGGTTCCGAGCGTCAAACCACGTATTGATAGAGTAAATCCGCTGAACAGTATTGACAATGAACACCATAATTCACGGATTGAATATAAAAGCAGACTGCCAAACCGTTGTAGAACGTTACCTATTGGTATAATGTCAAAAGTTTCACCTAAGACCTTACCCTCCTGGCACTCAACCCGCTGTATCGTGAGTATAACTTCGTGATCAGAGATACAAATCAGTATACTCTTCAGTGACGTGCACCTTAATTTCGTGTAGGAATTCGTAGTGTATAATTTCGACATTATATAAATTGGTAACGTTCTACAAAGGTTAGGCTCTGTGCATTTATATTCAAGCCGTGAATTAAGGTGTCCATTGCCAATAGTGCACAGTTTATGGATTCTCGGATTGTCTGATTTGTCTTGCGGATTCACAGGGCAGGTGAATCTAGTAACTAAGCCGACCGCCTCTCGAAGAATGTGCTATACATCTCGAGAGTTTTGAGCCTCGACCTTCCAGTTCATACATGCCGTTATTGTGCCCGTCACTAAAATGTATACTAATTTCGTACCCTGAACACGATGTTAGCCTCTCGATACAGCTGATTAGACTTCTCGGATGGTGAGACCGTCGGTAAGATGAATGAGTATATACAAATTGATAACGTTCTATAACGGGAATGACGGTCTGCTTTAATATTCATACCGTTAATGAAGGTGTCCATTGCCAATACTCCACATCGGACTTATTCCCGGTTTCCAGATTTGTCTCTCGAAACGACAGGATAGGTGAAGCTATTGAATCTGCCGTTCTATTCTCAAAGAAGGTGGTAACGATTTCGAACGCTTCGACTTTCGGCTCTGCTATTCATGCATGAAAATACGGTGCACGTCTGCTAAAATGTCGACTAATTTGTCTCCGTCAACAACAAGCAAGACTCTCCCTACATCGGGATAATATACTCGGCTGGTAAGGTATTCAGTGAGGAGAATGACGTTATTAGAATTGGTTATGACATCCTACGGTTTGTCGCGTTACAATAATATTCAAACTGTCAATATACGCATCTACTTCCAATACTCTTCAGCGGATTTACGGCCGGTATAATTGCTTTGTCTCTCGGAATGGTAGGACAGGTGAAGCTATTAACTCGGACGTTCGATTCTCAAAGAAGGTGGTAACGTTCTCGAACGGTGTGACCCTCGATATTCTAGTTCGTACATGAAATTAAGGTACTCGTCACTAAAATGTATACTAGTTCATACGTCTGAACACGGTGTTATTCTCTCGATACGGGGGGTCAGTTTTTCGGACGGTAAGGCGATCGGTGATTCGTTTGACATTGTAGCGATTGATAACGTTCTCACCAGGTGTGACGATATATTTTAATATTCACTACGCGAATAAGATATCTGTTGATAATCATCTTCCCCGGATTTACTCCAGGAAAACCTGGTATGACTCTAGAAAACACACACAGGACATGTGAAGCTATTGACATAGCTGTTCGAATATCATAGAAGGTGGATACGGTCACCATCTGTTTTACACTCGACCTTCCAATTCATGCATGAAATTTTGATGCCGTGTATAAAATGAATACGAATGTGTTCCTCGAAACAGGAAGTTATACTCCCGATGAAGCGGGCGAGGAAAGCGGAAGGTGCAGCCGTCGGTAAAACGTTTGACTTTATAGCAATTAGTAACGTTATCACAAGGTGTAACGCTATTTTGTTACATTTACTAAGCGAATTAATGTATCTATTGCCAATACTCAGCAGCGGATTTACTCTCGGAATACCTGGTTTGACTCTCGGAAACACAGGATAGGTTGAGCTATTGACTTAGTCGTTCGTCTCTGGCAGATGGTGGAAAATTTCTCGAACGCTTTGTCCTCCGATTACTCTATTGAAACATGAATATAAGGTGTCCGCCTGATAATATGGCTACTAATTTGTTTCCGTGTGCACTAAGCATGACACTCGCTACTGTGGTTTAGGTTCATGGAAGGGAATATCTTCGATGAAGCGTTTGACTTTATTCCATCCTGCAACATTCTCAAACTGTTTCATGTACTACCTTGGTGCACAAACCGTGAATTGGGGTGTATATTGCCAAAAATGATCAGGGCATTTCCTCCCTGAATACGTGGATTGACTGTCGGAATCACAAGGGTAGGTGAAGCTATTGACACAGCAATTCTATTCTTCTAGAAGGTGTTAACGATCTCGATTGGTTGGACACACGATCTTCTAATTCATACATGAAATTATGGTTACAGTCACTAAAATGCATACTACGTTCCTTGTGTATGCCGGAAGTTATGCTCGTTATACAGGGAGTTAGATTAGATTCATGAACGGTAAGGCCTTCGGTAGGAAGATTGACCATATAACAATACGTATCGCTCTACTTCAGATTGACTGTAAAGCTTAATATTTATTGCCAGAAACAGGATGTCCAATGGCAATAACGTACGGCTGATTAACTCTAGGAATACCTTGTTTGGCGCTAGGAGTCACAGGTTGGGTGAAGCTATTGACATAGCCGTTCGATTTCCAAAGGAGATGCAAACGTTCTAGAACGGATTGACCCACGATCTTTGATTTCACACCTAAAATTAAGGGGCCCCTCACTTAAATGTAAAATAATTTCTTTCTCTGGAGATGAAGTTATTTTTTCGATGCAGTGGGTGAGATTCGCAGTAGTTAAGGCCTTGGGCAAAATGTTTCCTCCATTCGAATAGGTAACGATCTAGAACGACTTGACTCCTTACGATAGTACTGATACCGTGAATTCAGGTGTATTGTTAATGAACATCACTGTATCTACTCTAGGTATCCCTGGCTTGATTCTCGGATTCTCAGGATAGGTGAAGCTATTGACTTAACCGTTCGACTCTCAAATAAGGTGGTAATGTTCTCGAACGCTTTGACCCTTGATCTAGTTTGTCATACATTAAATTAAGGTGCCATGACTAAATTGAATACCAGTGTCTACCTGTGAACGCGGTGTTATACTCCCTACAGATCGGGTCTATTTTCCAGAGGGTAAGAAATTCTGTATGACATTATCCCTATAGGAGTAGATAATGCTCTACAACGGCCTGACGCCCTGTTTTAATATTCAAACCGTGAATAATGGTGTTTGTCACCAATACTTTTCAGCGGCTTTTCTCCCGGAATAACTGGTGTGACTCTGGGAATCGCGGGACGGGTAATGCTATTTGCTCAGCCATTCGTCTATCACAGGAGGTGGCAACATTCTCGAGCGGTTTGACCTTCGATGTCCTAATCCAAATATGACGGTAAGGTGCACGGCACTGAAATTAGCACAAATTTCTTTCTCTGACCACGAATTTATACTCTCGATACAGTGGCTAATATTTTCGGAGGGTGTGGCCTTCGGTAAAATGTTTGACTTTATAGCAATTAGTAACGTTTTCATAAGGTGTATCGCTCTTTTATAACATTCACTGATCGAATTAATGTATCCATTGCCAATACTCATTACTGGATTTACCCTCGGATTACCTAGTTTGACTCTCGGAATCACAGGATAGGTGGAGATACTGACTTAGCCGTTCGTCTCTCACAGAAGGTGGCAACGTTCTCGAGCTGTTTGGACATCGGTCTTCTAATTTATAAATCAGCAGCGGTGCCCGTCACTCAATTGAATAATAATTTCTTTCCCTGAACACAAACTTATACTCTCGATGCAGCGGCTGTGGTTCTCGGGAGGTAAGGCTTTGTATAATACGTTTGACTTTATACCAATTGATATCGCTCTCAATCAGCTTGATGCGCAACAATAATATTCAAACCGTCAATTGAGGTGTCTATTAACAATACTGTTCAGCGGATTTATTGACTTAGCTGTTCGAAACTCAAAGGCGATGGCAACGTACTTGAACAGATTGAATCGCGATTTTTCTATTCATACATGAAAATATGGCGCCGGCCTGAGAAAATACCTATTTATTTATTTCCATGAGCACTGAGGAAGACACTCACTGCAGCGGGTTATGATCCAGGAAGGTGAGGTATTTGGCGAAAGTAATGACTCTGTACCATTTAGTAATGTTCTCCGACGGTTTGACTCTATACTTTAATATTCCAAGGGTGAGTTAAGGTGTCCATTGACAATTCTGTTCTACGGATTTACTCCTGGAATACCAGGTTTGACACTCGGACTATCAGAATAGGTGAAGCTGTTGACGTACCGATGCCACCCTCAAAGAAGGTGGTTACGTTCTCGAAAGGTTTGAGTCTCGATCTTGCCATTCATACATGTATACAAGTTGTTTGTCTGCTAAAATGTCTTCTAATATGCTGCCGTGAACACTAGGCGAGACACTCAGTACAGCGGGGTAGGTTCTCGGAAGATAAGGTTTTCTGAAAAGAATGACTTTAAATCAATTGGTAGTTTTCTCCAACGATTTGACTCCCTGCATTGACACTCATGCCGTGAATTAAGATGTCAATATTGCGAATTGTATTCAGCGGATTTACTACCGGAATGGCTGGTTTAACTGCAGGAATCTCAGTATGTGTGAAGCTATTGACGTAGCCTTTCGACCCCCACAGAGAGTGGTTACAACCTCGAAAGGCTCGACGCTCGATCATCCAATTCGTACCTGAATCTATGGGGCTCATCAATAAATTGTATACTAGTTTATACGTCTGAACGCGGTGTAATGCTCTCGATGCAGCGGGTCAGTTTTGCAAAGTGTATGGTATTCTGTAATACATTTAACTCTACTCGAATATGTAATGTTCTGCAACGGCTAAACGGTCTGCTTTAATATTTAAACCGTGAATTGTGGTGTCCATTGCCAATTCTGTACTGCGCATTTACTCCCGGAATATTTGGTTTGTCCTTCGGTATCAAAAGATATGTGAAGCTAGATACTTAGCTATGCGACGCTCAAGGAACTTGGTATCGTTCACGAACGCTTTGACTCTCAATGTTAATATAGATACACCAAAATGTGGACTCCGTCCTCTAAAACGTCTTCTAGTGTATTGCAGTGAACAATAAGCGTGGGACTCGCTACAGCTTGTTAGGCTCATGGAAGGAAATGTACTGCGTAAAAAGATTGACTCCATAACATTTGGAAATGATCTACAACGTTTGACTCTCTAAATTAATATTCATACCATGAGTTATGGTGTCTATGGCCAATACTGTTTAGTGGATTTAATACCGCGATACCTGATTTGGCTCTCGGTAAAAGAGGATAGGTGACGCTATTGACTTATTTGTGCGACTCGCAAGGATGCTTGAATCGTTCTGGGACAGTTTGCCTCACGATCTTCTAATTCATATATGAAATTAAGGTGCACGGCACTAAAATGTATTCTCGCTCGCTTCGCTGAACACAATGTTATACTTTCGATACAGCGGGTTATGTTCTCGGAAGGTAAGACCGTCAGTAGGACGTTTAACTCTATACCAAAAGGTAACATTCTCAACCGATTTGACGCTCCACATTAAGATTCATACAGTGAATAGGGAGGTCAATAGCCAATACTTTCCAGCGGTTGTACTCCCGGAATGCCTTATTTGACGCTACGAATCATAGAAGACATGATGCTATTGACTTAGCCGCTTGATCCGCAAAGAAGGGGATAACGTTCTAAAATGGATTGTGCCACGATCTTCTAATCCACACAAGAAGTTTAGATGCCCGTAACTAAAATGTAAAATAATTTGCGTCCCTAAGCACGTAGCTATACTCTCGACACGGCGGGATAGCTTCTCGTACATAAGGCATTCGGTAAAACGATGGACCCTATATCAATTGGGAACGTTCCCAATCGGATTGACGTTCTACTGTTATATTCAAACCGCGAATTAAGATGTCCATTGCCAAAATTCTTCAGCGGACTTTATATTGGAATACCAAGTTTGACTCTCGGAACCTCAGGATAGCCGAAGCCATTGACTTAGCAGTTCATCACTCACAGAAGGTGGCAACGTCCTCGTCCGGTTTGGCCCTCGAACTTGTAACTCATTCCTTAAGCTAAGGTGCCCATAACTAAAATGAACACTAATTTCCTACAGTGAGCACGATCCTAATCTCTCGATGAAGCCGGTGAGATTCGCGGAATGTATTGCCTTCGGAAAACGTTTGACTTCTTGCCAATTAATAACGATATAAAACGGTTTGGCACTCTACGTTAGTATTCAAACCATGAATTAAGCTGTTTATTGCCATTACTGTTCAGCGGTTTGACTCCCGGAATATCTTGTTTAACTCACGGAATCACAGGATAGGCGATGCTACCCACTTAGCCGTCCGACTCTCAAAGAAGGTGGCATCGTTATCTACCGGTTTGAGCCGCGATCTTCTAATTCGTACATAAAATTACGGTGCTGGACTCTATAATTTATACTAGCCCGAACCACTGTACATGGTATTTTACTCTCGATACAGCACGTTAGATTCTCGGATGGTGAGGTAAAACTGTGTGACGTTTACCTCTCCTCGAGTGGGCATTGTTATAGAACGCTTTGAGGATCATCATTGATTTTCATACCGAGTACTGAGGTGTCCATTGCCAATACTGTGTAGTGCATTTACTTCCGGAATATCTGCTTCGACTTTCGGAAATTCAGGATATGTGAAACTATTTACTTAGCCGTTCGTCTGTAACAGAAGGTGGTAACGTTCTCGAACCGTTACACCACCGATCTTGTAATTCATGCATGAAATCAAGGTCTCCGTCACTAAAATTAACAGTAACTCGGCCCTCTGAACGCGATGTTATATTTTAGATACAGCGCCCTAGGTTTTCGCAGGGTAAGGCCTTCGGTCAAGCGTTTGACTATACCAATTGGTCACGTCCTCCAACGGCATGACGCTCGATCCTCTTATTCATACCTGAAATTAAGGAGCCCGCCAGTAGAATATAAACTAATTTGTAACTCTGATCGCGAAGGCATACTCTCGATGCAGCGGGTTAGTTTTTCGGAGGGTAAGGTCGTCGCTAAAACGTTTGACATTATACCAAATGGTAACGTTCTCAAACAGTTTGACGCTCCATATTAATATTCAAACTGCGAAATAAGGTGTCTACTCCCAATTCTGTTTAGAGGACTTACTTCTCGGTTTTCCTGGGTTGACTATCGGAATCACGGGGTAGGTGAAGTTATTCACTTGGCCGTTCCACTATCAAAGGGGGCGGTAATGGACATGATCAGTCTGTGTTCCGATCATGTAATGCATACATGAAATTAAGGTGCCCGTCACTAAAATTTGGAATACTTTGCTTCTCGGACCACGACGTTACATTCTCGGCACAGCGGGCTACGTACCTCGGAAGATAATGCCTTCGGTAAAAAGTTAGACACTATACCAACAGGTAAGGATCTACGACGGCTTGATACTGCACTTTAATATTTATACCGTAAATTTGGGTGTCTATTGCAGATAATGTTCAGCTGACTTACTGCCGGAATACCTAGCTTGACTCTCGGAATCACTGCCGAACTGAAGCTATTGACATAGAGACAGTCAATAGTGGTTTACTCGTTCTCGCATGGTTTGAACGTCGATCATCTAACTTATACATGAAACTAAGGTGATCGTTACTAAAATGAATAATAACTTCTTTCTCTGAACACGAAATTATATTCCCGTTTAGGCAGGTTATATTCGCGGAGGTAGTACCATCGGTAAAGCGATTTCTATTATACCAATTTGTAACGCTCTCAAATGGTTTGACGCTCTACTGTAATATTCAAACCGCGAATTAAGGTGTCTATTGCCAAAGCTCTTCAGCGGATTTACGCTCGGATTACCTGGTTTGGATTACGGGAATACAGGATAGGTGGCGCTACTGACATATGCGTTCGACTCTGAAAGAGGGTAGTAACGTTCTCGAAGAGTTTGACCTCCGATGTTCTAATTCATACATGAAGTTATCGAGCCCGTCACTGAAATGAAATCTAATTTGATTCTCTGGACATGAAGTTATACCCACCATCTGCAGGTTATATTCTCGGAAAGAAAGGTAGCCATTAAATGGTATGTCGTTATAGCAGTTTTTAGCAATCTCAAACGGTTTTACGCTCTATTTTAATGTTCATACTAAGAATTAAGGCGTCTATTGCCAATACTGTTCAGCAGATTTATTCCTGGAATACCATGCTTGACTCCCGGAATCACAAGTATAGGTGAAGCTATTCACTCAGCCGTTCCACTCTCAAAGTAGGTGGTAACGTTCTGGAAGTGTATTGCCAATGGACACCTTAATTCACTGTTTGAATAGTAAAGTAGAACATCAAAACGTTTGAGAACGTTACCTATTGCTATGAATACAAACGTTTTCCGGAAACATTACCCTCCGAAATACTATCCTGCTCTATCGAAAGTATAACTTCGTGTTCTGGGAAATAAGTTAGAATTTATTTCAGTGTCGGGAACCGTAACTTCCAGTCTGAAGTGGAAGGTCGATGGTCGAACCGTTCGAGAACGTTACCACTGTCACTGAGTATCCAACGAAGAAGTCAATACCATCACCTGCCCTTTGAATCCGATAGCCAAACCATGGTATATCGCGAGTAAATCCGCTGAACAGTATTGGAAATGACACCATGCTCCACTGGTTGAATAATAAAATAGAGCCTCACCCCGTTTGAGATCGATTTCTGTTGCTATAAAGTCAGACGTTTTACCGAAAATCTTACCGTCCGAGAAGCTAGACGGCCGTATCGAGAATATATATACGTGGTTAGGGAAACACATTGGTATACAATTTAGTGACGGCACCTTAAATTCATGTATGAATTAGAATATCGAGGGTCAAACTGTGGGAGAACGTTACCTCCTACTTCTAGAGTCGTACCACCATGCCAATTGCTTCACCTACTTATGATGCCGAGAATCAAACCAGGTATTCCAGCAGTAAACGCGATGGAAAGTATTATTCGACACCCAAATTCTCGGCATGAGCATTTCAGTAGGGAGTCAAATCGTCGGAGAACAATACCAATTGCTATAAAGTCATTCTTTTTACATAATACGTTACCTTCCGAGAGCGTATCCCGCTGTGTCGAGAGTAAAACTTCGTAATCGGCAAAACAAATTAGTATTCATTATAGTGAAGGGCACATAAATTTGATGTACGAATTAGAAGGTCTATGCTCCATCCTTTCGAGATCTTGACCGCACTGTCAGAGAGTCTAACGGCTAATTCAACAGCTTCTCCAATCCTGTGATTCGGAGATGCAAACCAGGTGTTCCGAAAGTAAATCCGCTCAACAGTATGGGCAATAGACAACTTAATTCGCGATTTGAATATAAAAGCAGGGCGTCTAGCCGTTGTAGGGAAATACTTGTAGGTGTAGGGTCAAATTTGACACACAATGCCTTTCCCACCGAAAACTATATCACTGTATCGGGAGAGTCGAACCGTGTTCACAAGTATGAAATAGTATACCTTTTAGTCACGAGATCCTACATTTCATGAACGAATTAGAAGATAGATGTTCAAACATTTCGAGAACGATACCACATTCATTGAATCTCGAACGCCTAATTCAATACCTACACCTATTCTGTGATTCCGAAAGTCAAGCAAGGTATTCCGGAAGAAAATCCGCTGAAGAGAAATGGCAATAGACACCTTAATTCATGGTATGAATACTAAAGTAGACAGTTAAACCGTCGGTGAACATTACAAATTGGTATTAAGTCATCCTCTCTACCGAATACCTTACCTTCCGAGAACCGAACCCGCTGTGTTGTGGGACTCGATTATTATTGACGGAATCAAATTAGCCGACATACCGGTATGCAGACTCCACATTCCAATGAATAAATATCAAGATCAAGAGACAATCCGCTTGAGAATGCTACCACCTCCGTTGGGAGCGGAACGTCTAAATCAATAGCTTCACACGTACTGCGATTCATAGAGTCAAACTAGGTATTCCAGGCTCAGATAAGCTGAAGAGTAATGGCAACAGACACCTTAGTGCACGGTACGAATATTAAAGCAGACCGTCATACCGATGTAGACCGTTACCTATTGGTGTAGAATTAAATGCTTTACCGATAGACACCTCGGAGGAGCTATCCTGCCGCTTCGAGAGTAAAACGTCACGTTTAGAGAGAGAAATTTTTAAACATTTCAGCGACGGGCGCCGTAATTTCATGTATGAATTAGAGGATCGGTGGTCAAACAGTTCGAGACCGTTACAACCTTTTATGAGTGTCAAACGGCTACGTCAATAGCTTCAACTACCCTGTGATTCGCAAAGACAAACTGGCTAATCTGGGAGTATATACGCTGAAGAGTATTGCCAATAGAATCCTTAATTAGCGGTATGTGTATTAAAGCAGGCCGTGAAGCCGCTGTGGACAATTACCCATTGGTGTAGATTCAATCTTATTACAGAAAGCGTTCCTTTCAGATAACGTAAACCGATATATCGAGAGTATTACGTAGTATTCAGAGAATTAAATTAGTATACATTTTAGTGATAGGTATCTTAATTTGTTTCATGAATAGGGAAATCGACAGTTACAACGTTCGACAACGATACCACCTTCACTGAGAGTCGCATAGCTAAGGAAATAGCTTCACCCATCCTGTGATTCCGAGAGACAAACAAACCTTTATGGGAGTAAATCCGCTGAATTATGTAGGCAATGCAAACCACAAATCATGGCATAAACATTAAAGCAGAGAGTCATGCTGTCGTCGATCATTATCAATTGGTATATAGTTACTCTTTTTTCAGCAGTCCTTATCTTCCGTGAATACAACCCGCCGCAACGATAGTATAGTGACGAGTTTATAGAAACCCATTAGTATACAATATAGTGACAGCAGGTTTAATTCATATATGAATTAGAAAATCGGTGGTCAGACCATTCGCGGACGTTACCACCAATTGTGAAACTAGCTAACTCGACTGCTTCACCTATCCTGCGATTCTGAGAGTCAAATCAGGGAATCTGGGAGCAAATCCGCAGAACAGTATGGGCAATGGACACCTTATTTCACGGGTTGAATAAAAAAGTAAAGTATCAAACCGTCTGTCAACGTAACCAATTTTTATGAAGTCAAACGCTTTACCGTAGGCCGTAACGACCTAGA
The DNA here is from genome assembly GCF_051020765.1 of Lasioglossum baleicum. Taxonomy (NCBI): domain Eukaryota; kingdom Metazoa; phylum Arthropoda; class Insecta; order Hymenoptera; family Halictidae; genus Lasioglossum; species Lasioglossum baleicum. The sequence goes on along the minus strand of NW_027469432.1, from coordinate 103,385 downwards.
AGCTAACCCATCGCATCGAAGGTATACCTACGAGTATAGGGAAACACATTTGCATTCGTTTTATAGACGAGCACCTTATTTTCGTGCATAGGATATAAGATCGAGCGTCAAATCGTTGTAGAACGTTACATATACGAACAGGGGTCACGCGTTTTACCGAAGGCCTTACCTTCCGAGGACCAAACCCGCTGTATCGAGAGTATAACATCGTGTTGAAAAATGCAAGTTAGCATACATCCTAGTGACTTCACCATTAAATTCACAAAAACGCTCGAGAACGTTCCTCACCTTCTGTAAAAGACGAACTGCTAAGTCAATGGTTTGACCTATCCTGCAATTCGGATTGTCAAGCCAGGAATTCTGGGAGTAAGTCCGCTGATGAGTTTTGTCAATAGACACCGTAATTCGCGGAGTGAATATTAAAATATAGCGTCACATCGTATGAGTACGTTAGTAATTGCTATAAAATCAAACGTTTTAGCGAAGAACGTTCCTTCCGCGAACTTCACACGCTTCATCGAGTCACACGCTTCATCGAGACTACAACTTCCTATTAAGAGTATCAAATTAGTAAACATACCTGGGAAGGGATCGTTAATTTCATTTATGAATTGAAAGATCCAGTGTCAAACCGCTCGAGGACGTTGCCACCTCCTGTGAGAGACGAATTGCTATGCCAATTGCTTTACTTATCCCGTGATTCCGAGAGTCAACCCGGGAAAACCGAGGGTATGTCCGCTGAAGGGTGTTGGCAATAGACACCTTAATCTACCCATTGAATATTAAAGCACGCTGTCAAGTAGTTATACAGCATTACCTATAGGTTCAGGGTCAAATTTCTGCCAGAATGCGTTACCATCCGATAAATTAACCTGCTGTATAGGGAGAATAACACCGTGATCAGAGGTATGAACTACAATACCTTTTTGGCGACGGGAACCATAATTTCATTATGAATACGAAGATCAAGGGTCAAACCCTTCGAGACACTTATCACATTCTATGAGACTCAAACGGCTAAGTCAATAGTTTCATACATCCCGTGATTCAGAAAGTCAAACAAGGTATTCCAGCAGTAAATCGTCCATACAATGTTAGCAACAGACACCCGATTCGACCGTATAAATATTAAATTATTGGGAGAATCCATTGTAGGACATTACCAATTTGTCGAATGTCAAACTTTTCATCAGATATCTTACCTTCCGCGAAACCATCCCGCTTGATATATCGAGGGTATAACTTCGTGTTCAGAGAAACAAATTAGTATGCATTTTAGAGACGGACACCATAATCGCAAGAATGAATTAGCCGATCGAAGGACAAACCGTTTGCGAACATTACCACCTTCTTTGTGAGTCGCACAGTCACATGAACAGCATCAATTATTCTGTGAATTCGAGAGTCAAACATGCTATTCCGGGAGTCAATCCGCTGAACTGAATTGGCAATAGGCACCTTAATTCATGGATTGAATATTAAAATTGAGCGTGAAACCGTTTGTGAACGTTACCAATTGATATAAAGTCAAACGACATACCGATGACCATAACATTCGCGAACCTCAACCGCTTTATCGAGAGAGTAACTTCGTGTTCAAGACATCAAATTAGAAAATATGTTAGTGACGGGGTCCTTAGTTTCATTACGGATATGGAGATCGACGGTCAGAAGAGTTCGAGAACGTTACCACCCTCTTTCAGAGTCGAACGCATATGTCAGTAGCGCCACCTATCCTGTATTCCCGTAATCCAAACCAGGTAATCCGAGCGTAAATCCGCTGAAGAGCTTTGGCAATAGACAGCTTTATTCGCGGCTTGAATATTACAGTAGAGCTTCAACCGTTTGACAGCGTTACTAATTGGTGTAAAGTGAAACGTTTTACCGAAGGCCGTACCTTCCGCGAACCATAGCGCCTTTATCGAGAGAATAAGTTCGTGTTCAGAGAAAGAAGTTAGTAGTCATTTCAGTGACGGCTTTCTTAGCTTCATTTATCAATTGGAAGATCGAAGGTCAAACCGCTCGGGAACGTTGCCACCTTCTGTGAGTTACGAACGGCTAAGTCAATACCTTCACCTATCCTGTGATTCTGATAGACAAACCAGATATTCCGAGTGTAATTGCGTTGAAGAGTATTGGCAATACATACCTAAATTCGCGGAATGAATATTAAAATGGAGCGTCACAACTTGTGAGAAGATAACTATTTGCTATAAAGCCATACGTTTTACCGAATGCCTCGCCGTCCGATGCGTTATCCAGCCGTATCTGGAGTATTGCTACGTGCTTAGGGAAACTCATTAGTATACATTATAATTACGGCACCTTACATTCGTGTATGAATTAGAATACCGATGGTTGAATCGTTCAAGAACGATAAAACAGCCTTTGAGGCTCGAACAGCTCGGTCAATTGTTTCACCCATCCTGTGATTCTGAGAGTCAAATCAGGCAGTCCGAGAGTAAACCCTCTGTACTGTGTCGGCATTGAAATCCCTACATCCCGGTGTAGATTCTGATTTAGAGAGTCACACAGTTGTATAACATGACACACTGGTATAGAGTCTATCTTTTCACCGAAGCCGCACCTTCCGAACTGACTCAGCAGCTGTATTGAGTGTCCTGCTTTATGTTGACGGAAACGTATTAGTAGAAATTTTAGCACATGGTCACCACATTTTCATGTATCAGTATCAAAATCGTGAGTCAATTCGGTCGAGTTACCAATGTTACCACCTGCTTTGAGATTCGAACGGCTAAGTCAATAGCCTCACCTACCCTGTTAATACGATAGGCATACCAGGTGTGCCGGGAGTCAATCTGCTGTACACTATTGATAATGAATATATTAGCTCGCGGTTTGAATATTATAGAAGAGCGTGGAACCGTTCGAGAACGATACCACCTTCTGTGAGTGTCAAGAGGCTAAGCCAATCGCTTCACCAACCCTGTGATGCCGAAAATCATGCCAGGTATTCCTGGAATACCGCTCCTAAGTCCGCCGGACAATATTGACAATAGACACCCCCATTCGCGGTATAAATATTAAAGTGCCGAGTCAAACCGTCGTAAATCGTTACCAATTTGTATATAGTCAAATGTTTTATGAAATATCTTATCATCCAAAAACCAACACCGAACTATCGATTGTCTATCTTAGTGTACAAGCAAACCGATTTGTACATATTTTAGCAGAAGGTCAGCACCATTGCATGCATGAATAGGGAAATCCGGGTCAATCCGTTCCAGAACGGTATCATCTTTATATAGAACCGAACGGCTAAGTCAGTAGCTTCACCTACCCTGTTATTCTGAGCGTCAAACCAGATTTTCCGCGAATAAATCCACTGAACAGTATTGGCAATAGCCACATTAAGTATCGGTAAAATATTAAAGCTGGCCATCAAGCCGCTGTAGAATACTACCTATTCGTGTAGGGTTAAATCTCACGCAGAATGCCTTAGTCTCCGAAATACTGACAGGCTGTTTCGAGAGTATTACAAACTGTTCAGAGGTACGATCTAGGATGTACATTAGTTACAAGCATATTAATTTAATTTGTGAATTGAATGATCGCGGGTCTAATCGCTCCAGAGCGTTACCACCTTCTGTGAGAGACAAACGGCTAAATCAATAGCTTCATCCATCCTGTGATTAGGAGAATCAAGCCAGGAATTTTTGCTGCAAGTGGGCTGAAGCGTTATATAAATAGACACCTTAATTCGCGGTTTGAATATTACAGTAGAGCGTCACACCATTTGAGAGCGTTACAAATTGGTATAATAGAAATCGCTTAACCGAAGGTACTACCTCCGTGAATATAACCTGCCTCAACGGGAATATAACTTCGTGTTCAGAGAAAGAATTTATTATTCATTTTAGTAACGATCACCTTAGTTTCATATATAAGTTAGATGATCGACGTTCAAACCATGCGAGAACGAGTAAACCACTTTTGACTGTCTCTATGTCAATAGCTTCAGTTCGGCAGTGATTCCGAGAGTCAAGCTAGGTATTCCGGCAGTAAGTCAGCAGAACATTATCTGCAATAGACACCCAAATTTACGGTATAAATATTAAAGTGCAGTTTCAAGCCGTCGTAGATCCTTACCTGTTGGTATAGTGTCAAACTTTTTACCGAAGGCATTATCCTCCGAGGGACGTAACCCGCTGTGCCGAGAATGTAACGTCGTGGTCAGGGAAGCAAAATAGTCCAAATTTTAGTGACGAGTAACTTAATTTCAAATATGACTTGGTAGATCGAGTGCCAAACCTCTCGAGAACGTTAGTATCTTCTGTGGGAGTCGAACAGCAAATCCAATTGCTTCACCTATCCCGTGATTCCGAAAGTCAAACTAGGTATTCCGGGAGCACATCCGCTGGACAATATTGGCAATAGACTGCTTATTTCACGGTACGAATATGAAGATAGAGCGTCAGACGGTTATAGATCTTCATCTTTTAGTTTAGAGTAAAATTGTTTACCAAAGGCCATACCTTCCGAGATGCCCAACCCGCTCAAGCAAGTGTCTTGCTCAGTGTGCAAGGCTGAAAATTAGTAACATTTACTCAGGGAATACATGGTTTGCGTCCTCGAATATTGGAATACGACAAGCTACGGACTTAGCCGTTCGTCTCTCAAAGTAGGTGGTAAAGTTCTCGAACGGTTTGATCCTCGATCTTATAAATAATACATGAAATTATGGTGCCCATCATTAAAATGTATACTGATTTGTTTCTCTGAACACAAATTTATACTCTCGTTGCGGAGGTTTATATTCTCGGCTGGTATGGCTTTCGGTAAAAGGGTTAACTATATAGAAGTTGGTACCGCTCTAAAACGGTATGTCGGTCTGCTTTAATATTGATTCCGAGAATTAAGGAGTCTATTGCCAATATGGTATGGGGCACTTACCCCCAGAGTGCCTATTTTGTCTCTCGGGATCCTAGAATTCGTGAAGCTATTAACTTAGCCGTTCGAATCCGAAAGAATGTGGTAACGTTCTGGAGTAGTTTGACTCTCGATTTTGCTATTCAGACACGAAAACATGGACTCCGTTAGCTGTAATGACTACTATTTTGTTTCCGTGAGCACTAAGCAAGACACTCGCTAGTTCGGTGTTCGTTCTAGATCGATAAGTTATTCGATAAAAGGTTTGACTTTACACCATTTGGTAACGTACTCGACCGGTTTGACGCTCAACCTTATTAGCCATACAATGAATTAGTGTGCCTATTGCCAATACTGTTCAACGGATTTTCTACCGGAATACCATGTTTGACTCTCGTAATCACGGGATAGGTGAACCTATTGTCTTTGCCGTTCGACTCTCGGCGAGCGTGGTAATGCTCTGGAGCGGTTTGATGATCGGTCGTCTAATTCGGACACGAAGTAAAGGGTGCCATCACTGGAATATATACCAATTTTCTTCCTTGAACACGAAGTTATGCTCATGGTACAGCGCTACAGGCTTTCGGTAGGGAGGGTCTTCCTTAAAGCGATTGACATTATATATATATTGGTAGCATTCTCAAACGCATTTACGCTCTACATTGGTATACGTACCATGGCCTAAGGTATCTTTTGTAGAACTGTTCAGCGGATCTACGACCGGAGTACCTCACTTGACCCTCGTAATCATGGAATAAGTGAAACTCTTGACTTCGCTGTTCGTCTCTCAAAGAATGAAGTTACGTTCTCGAACGGTTTGACACATCGATCCTCTAATTCATACATGATGATATGGCGCCCGTCACTAAAATGTACACAAATTTCATCCCCTGAGCACCAAGTTATACTCTCGACATAATGCGTTAGACTTTTGAAGGGTGAGGGATTCAGTCGAACGTTTGACTTTATTCCAATTGTTACCGTTCTCAAACGGATAGATTCTGTACCTTAATTTTTATATCGTGAAATCGGGTGTCCAATGACAGTACAGTGCAGCGGATTTACTCCCGGAATGCAGGGTTTGACTCTTGGAATCACAGGATCGGTGAAGCTATTTATCAAGCCAATCGACTCTCAAAGAGGGTGGTAACGATCTCGATCGGTTTGTCTCTCGATGATTATACTTATACATATAAAGACGGTTTCCGTCCGCTAAAATGTCTACTAATTTCTTTCCGTGTATCATTAGCGAGTCATTCGCTACAGCGTGCTAGGTTCTAGGAAGGATAGGTATTCGGTAATACGAACGACTTAATACGAATTGGTAATGTGTGCAGACAGATCAACATACTAATTTAATATTCAAACAGTGAATTATGGTGTCAATTGCCAATACTCTTCAGCAAACTCCCTATCGGATTACCTGGTTTGACTCTCAGCATCACAGGGTTCGTGAAGCTGTTGACCTTGCCGATCGTCCCGCACAGAAGGTGGTAACGTGTTCGAACGATTTGAACCTCTATCTTCTAATTCATATACGACGATAAGGGGCCCATCACAGAACTGAACACTAATTTCTTTCTCTGAAGTCGAAGTTATATTCTCGATACAGCGGGTTCGGCTTTCGAAGTGTATGGTCTTCCGAAAGTCGGTTGACCTTATTCCAATAGTAACGATGTCAAGCAATTTGACGCTCCAGATTATTATTCAAACCGTGAATTAGGGTTTCTAATACCAATAATATTCAGCGGATATACTACCGGGATAGATGGCGTGGCTTTCGGTATCACAGGATAAGTGAAGCTATTGAAACAGATGTGCGACTACCAAAAAAGGTGGGAACTTTCTCGAACAGTATGATTCTCTATCTTCTTGTTCGAACATGAAAAATGGTTCCCGCCAGGAAAAATTATATAATTTGTTCTTGTGATCATGATGTTATACCATCATTACAGCTGGCTAGTTTTTCGGTGGGTAAGGCATTCTGTAAGAAGTTTGACTACACACCAACAGATAATGTTCTGCATCGGCTTGACGCCCTGCTTTAATATTCAAACTGTGACTAAAGGTGTCTATTGCCAGTACTGTGCAGCGGACTCCGACCGGAAATACCTGCTTTAACTTCTGAATCGCGGGATAGGTGAAGCTTTTGACTTAGCAATTCGACTCTCACAAACGGTGTTTACGTTCTCCAGGGATTGACACTCGATCTTCGAATTCATTCATGAAATTAAGATGCCCGTCACTGAAATGAAGACATATTTCTTGTCCTGAAGACGAAATTATACTCTCGATGAAGCAGGTGAGATTCGCGGAAGATAACGTATCCAATAAACGTTTTACTTCATACCAATTGGAAACGATCTTATACAGACTGACGCTCTGCATTAATGTTCAAACCGTGCATATAGGTGTTTATTGCCAATAGTGTTCAGCTGTTTTACTCCCGGAATACCTGGTTTGATTCTCGGAATTGAATGATAGATGCAGTTATGGATTTAGCCGTTCGCCTCTCACAGAAGGTGGCAACATTCTGGAGCGGATAGACCCTGGATCATCTAGTTCATGCATGAAGTTAAGGGGCACGTCGCTTAAATGAAGACTAAATTATATTTCTCAACACGAAGGTATACTCTCGATGATGCCGATGATTTTCTTGGAAGTTATCGCCTTCGGAATACGTTTGCCTTTATAACAATTTTTAACTCTCTAAAACGGTTTGACGCTCTAATTTAATATTCGAACCGTGATTTATGGTGTCTATTTCCAGTACTGCTCAGAGGATTTTCTGCCGGAATAACTGGTGTGACTCACGGAACCACAGGACAGGTGAAGATATTGTGATATATGTGCGATTTCACAAGGTCGGTGGTAACGTTCGGGAACCGTTTGACATTCGATCGCCTAACTCATACTTAAGAATAAGGTGTGCTCATTTGTTTCCGTGAGTACTAAGCATGGCACTCGCTACCGCGGCTTACGTTCTCGGAAGGTAAGATATGCGATAAAGTGTATAACGTTATACAAATTTAGAACGTTGTCAATCGGTGTGGCTCTCTACTTTAATATCTATGCCGTCAATTAAGGTGTCCATTGCCAATAGTGTACAGCGGTTTGACTCCCGGAATATCTTGTTTAACTCACGGAATCACAGGATAGGTGATGCTACCCACTTAGCCGTCCGACTCTCAAAGAAGGTGGCATCGTTATCTACCGGTTTGAGCCGCGATCTTCTAAATCGTACATAAAATTACGGTGCTGGACTCTATAATTTATTCTAGCCCGAACCACTGTACATGGTATTTTACTCTCGATACAGCACGTTAGATTCTCGGATGGTGAGGTAAAACTGGTGTGACGTTTACCTCTCCTCGAGTGGGCATTGTTATATAACGCTTTGAGGATCATCATTGATTTTCAAACCGAGTATTGAGGTGTCCATTGCCAATACTGTGTAGTGCATTTACTTCCGGAATATCTCCTTCGACTTTCGGAAATTCATGATATGTGAAGCTATTTACTTAGCCGTTCGTCTGTAACAGAAGGTGGTAACGTTCTCGAACCGTTAGACCACCGATCTTGTAATTCATGCATGAAATCAAGGTCTTCGTCACTAAAATTAACAGTAACTCGGCCCTCTGAACGCGATGTTATATTTTAGATACAGCGCCCTAGGTTTTCGGAGGGTAAGGCCTTCGGTGAAGCGTTTGACTATACCAATTGGTGACGTCCTCCAACGGCTTGACGCTCGATCCTCTTATTCATACCTGAAATTAAGGAGCCCGCCACTAGAATATAAACTAATTTGTAACTCTGATCGCGAAGGTATACTCTCGATGCAGCGGGTTAGTTTTTCGGAGGGTAAGGTCGTCGCTAAAACGTTTGACATTATACCAAATGGTAACGTTCTCAAACAGTTTGACGCTCCATATTAATATTCAAACTGCGAAATAAGGTGTCTACTCCCAATTCTGTTTAGAGGACTTACTTCTCGGTTTTCCTGGGTTGACTCTCGGAATCACGGGTAGGTGAAGTTATTCACTTGGCCCTTCCTCTCTCAATGGGGGCGGTAATGGTCATGATCCGTCTGTGTTCCGATCATCTAATGCATACATGAAATTAAGGTGCCCGTCACTAAAATATCTACTAATTTGCTTCTCGGAACACGAAGTAATGCCCTCAATATAGCGGGCTTGCTCTCGGAATGAATGACCTGCGGTAAAAAGTTAGACTGTATTCGAATGGGTAAAGTTCTACAATGGCTTCACCTCCTGCAATAATATTCGAACAGTGAATGCTGGTACGGCAGATCGAGCAACACTACTGTATGGTCTCCGTTAATTTCTTAAGACATGATTTTGAACCGCAAGCAATTCTTTGTCATTTTTATATTTATATACGAATATTGCAATTTACAGTTGTGGTCATTACAATTTTTTTTCGAGACTCTCTATTGTTAGTTGAAAAAACTCGATTTCTGAATAAAAGTGTCTTTGGAACTAGTTCAGTGCACTTTTTATGCCATTATTTTGTTAAACTTATTGTTATTTTACATGATTGTCTGTATAGGTAGCTACCCTTCCGGAGTGACACCAATGGACTGGAGTTGCAGTTGCCATCGGTATGTCCGAACAGTGCTGCCGGATGGTCTTCGTCAATTTCATTAACACTGATTTGGTTCCGTATGGATTTCATCCCTGTCTCCCATTTGTATATACATCATGCAATTTTCTCTTTGGATATCTTCGATTTCTTCCATAATTTGCAGTTTGTATTTTCAAAAACTTGTATTTCTTAGTAAAGGTGTCCTTGAAAATAGTTCAGTGTATGATTATAACATTATTTTGTTATATTTATGGTTATTGTACATGATTGTCTGTATACGTACCAACGCTTCCAGAGCGACACACCTGGTGCGGGCAAGCAGTTACGTACGGTGGATAGGTGCGAGACTACTATAAGGTATTGGTTAACTTCATTAGCCCTGATATTGTACCGTATGCACTCCTTCGCTGTTTTCTATTTATTTCGACATATTGTCCTTTAGTGTTATAATATTTTCGATTCTTTTCAGAATTCCAAATGTTTAACATCAAGAATTGTATTTTACAGGAATTGTGTCGATGGAGATAGCTGAGTGCACGTGTATGAAAATATTTCGATAAATTTGTTGTTACTTTATATGACAGTCTGTAAATGCACTTACGTTTCCGGTGTGACACGGCTGGACTGGTCATGTAGGTGCGAACGGCAGATCGGAGCGTCATATTGGGTGATCTTCGTTAATTTCTGCAACCTTGATTATACTCCGTGTGAATTTTCTACGGACATTTTCATTTATTTATACATTCCGTTATTTACTGTTATGATATTTTCGATTTTCATCGAAATTTTCCATTCTTCTTTTAAGAAATTGTAGGACTTAGTAAAAGTGTCATTGGAATCAGTTGTGTGTACGTATGTGACAATATTACGCTAAATTTTTTCTATTCTATATGGTACATTGTATACGTACCTACGCTTCGGGCGCGGTAGGGTTGTAGTGGTCTTGTAGTTAGGTACGACAGATTGGAGCGGCATACTGTATTGTCCTCGTTTATTTCTGTGACCCATTGTTTTAATTTGTACGCATTCTTTCCCAATTTGTCCATTAACTTTATACGTTCTTTAATTTACTGTAATGATATTTTAGATTTCTTTTCTATAATTTTCAATTTCTATTGTGCGAAATTGTATTTCTTGTTAAAACTGCCTTTGGAAATAGGTGAGTGTACGCTTATGACAGTATTTTGTTTAACTAATTATTATTGTGTATGATTTTCTGTACACGTACTTAAGTTGACGGAACAACACGACTGGAGTGCACTTGCAGTTGCGTTCGGTACATCGTAGCGACACTACTGTATGATTATCGTTAATTTCTCCAACCTCGATAATGTATCGTATGCATTTTTTCCCACTTTTCCATTTATTTGTACAAACTGTAATGTACAGTTATGATATTTTCAATATTTATCGCAATACTCAATTTGCATTTTAGGAAATTGTATTTCTTAGTAAAAGTGCCTTTTGGAATTAATTGTGTGAATGCTTATGACAATATTGTGTTAAATTCTTTGTTATCATATATGATTGTCTAAATACGTATCTATGCTTCCTGAGCGTCACGAATAGAGTGGTCTTGCAGTTTCATTCGCCATATCGGTGCGACACTACTGCATGATTTTCGATTTATCTATCCATGACACTGAACCGTATGCATTGTTTCCCAGACCGCCATTTATTTATACATGCTGTAACTTACTGTTATGATATTTTCAATTTGGTTCAAAATTTTTCCTATTTATTTAAAAGAACTTGTTTACTCTTAAAGGTGTTATTGGAACTTGTTGGGTCTAGGTTAGTGACAGTATCTTGTTAAATATAATTTTATTTCATATGAATGTATGTATACGTCACTACGCTGTTTGTGCGACACGATTGGCGAGGTCTTGTTGTAGCGTCCGGCAGAACGGAGCGAGCCTGCTATATGGTCTTTGTTAAATTCTTTAAGCTTAGTGTTGTACCGTATGCAATCTTTCGCAGTCTTTTATTTAAACCTACATGATGTAGTTCACATTTCTGATATTTTCCATGTTTTTCAAAGTTTTCTATTTTGTTTTAAAAAACTGTATTTCATAGTAAATGTTTCTTTTGAGTTGGGTGTGTTTAGGTTTATGGCAATATCAAGTTAAATTGTCTGTTATTTTATATGATTGTCTGTATTCGTACCTACGCTGCCAGATCTACACGACAAGAATATTCATGCAGTTGCGTACGGCATATTGGGGCGTCTCTACTGGATAGTATTTGTTAATTCGATTAACCATGATTTTGTATCGTATGCATTCATTTGCAGCTTCGTATTTATTTCAGCATTCTGTAATCTAATGTTATGATATTTTAGTTTTCTTTTTTTAAATCTTCAACTTATAACGAAGATTGTGTTTCATAGACAAAGAGTCCTTGGAATTAGCTGACTGTACAATTATGACACTATTTTGTGAAACCTATTCGTTATTTTATACGCTTGTCACTATACGAACCTACGCAGCCGATCGACACAGATGGGCTGGTCTTGTCGTTGCGTGCGTAAGACGCGACATATTTCATGGTCATTATTAATTCCTTTAACCATAATATTGTACCGTACGCATTCCTTCTGAGTTTTCTATTTATATACAAATACTGTAATTTGCTGTTATGATATTTTCCATTTTCTTCGAAACATGCAAGTTTTATTCTAAAAATTGCATTTTTTCAGGGAAAGTCCAGTGTGAATTAGAGAAGTTCACTTTTATGACAAAATGTTGCAAATCACATTGCTATTTAATATCACTGTCTGTATACGTACCTATGTTTCCCGAGCGACACGACTGGAGTGGTCTTGCTGTAGGGTTCGGCAGATTGGAGCGACACTATTGCATGGACTATGTTAATTTCATTATACTTCGTTTTGTACCGTATGAATTTTCCCCATTGTCCTATTTATTTATATAAGCGGAAGATTACTGTCAAAATTTTCAATTTTTAATATACAAAATTTTTATTACTTAGGAAGAGTGTGATTGGAATTAATTGTGTGTACGTTTACAACAATAATCTGATAAAATGATTGTTATTTTATATGAATGCCTGTATACATACCAGCCCTTCCGGAGCGTCAGGAATGGAGTGGACTTGCAGTTCCATTCGGCAGATCGATTTGGCACAACTGGATGGTCGTCGTTAACTCCTTTGAAATCAATGTTGTACCGTATTCAGTCTTTCGCAATTCGATGTTTATTTAGAAATGCCGTCATTTACTCTTACGATGTCCTTAATTTCCTCCGACGTTTCCAATTTTTATTTCAATTATTGTATTTCTTATTAAAGTATCTTTGGAATTATTTAAGTGTACGATAATGATAATATTTTGCTATACTTACTGTTATTTCATACGGTTGCCTGTATGCGCACCTACGCTTCCGGAAAGGCAGGGCTGTAGTGGCTTTGCAGTTACGAACGGCAGGTCGGAGCAACGATAATGTTTTTAACCTTGATACTGTACAGTAGGAATTTATTCCCAGTTTTTCATTTATTTGTACATACTCTATTTTACTGCTGTGATATTCTCACTTCTCCTATAAAATACAATCTGGGAAACAAAAAATTGGAGGGTTTGAAAGAAGCCGAAAATATCATAACAGTAGATCACAGAATGTAGTAATAAATGGTGAATATTGAAAGAATGCATTCGGCACAATATCAAGGATAGAGAAATTAACGACGATAATACTATAGTGTCGGCCCGATGTGCCGAACGCACCTGCAAAACCATAACAGGCGCGTCTCTCCGGAGGCGTATGTACGTACAAAGACAATTATGTAAAATATAAGTAAGTTTCATCATAATATTGGCATAAAGGTACACTCGACCAATTTCAATGACACTTTCACTGATAAATACAATTTCTGGTATTCACAATTGGACATATGGAAGAAAATCGGTAATACCGTACGTGCAAATTGCAGTATGAGGAATTAAATAGAAAACTGCGAAAGATGCATACGGTTCAAAATCAAGGTTAAAGAAGTTAACGTAGATCATGCCCTAGTTTCGCTCCGATCTACCGAACGCAAATACAGGATCACTCCAGCCGTGTCGCTCCGACAGCGTAGTTAGTTATACAGAGAATCATATAAAAAAAAGAATGTTTTTAACAAGATAATGTCATAAACCTACACTAAACTGTTTTCAGAGGCACTTTTACTAAGAAATATAATTATTTTACATAAAAATTGAAAATTACGAACAAGAACGAAAATATAACAACAGTAATTTGCAGTATCTATAAATAAATAGAAAACTGTGACAGAATGCATATGGTACAAAATCAAGGATAAGGAATTGACTGAAAACATACAGTAATGCCGCTTCGAGCTGCAGTGTACAACTACAAGACCTCGATATAACTTCATCTAACCTTTAATAGCATGCGTGTAAGCAGGTATTCCGGGCGTAAATTCGCTGAAGAGTATTGGCAATCGTCACATTATTTCACGGTTTGAATAGAAATGTAAAGCATCAAACATTTGAGAGCATTTCCAAATTGTATAAAGTCAAACACCATGCCGACGGCATTACCTTTAGAGGAGCAAACTCGCCGTGTCGAATGTATAACCACGCGTTCAGAGAATGAAATTGGTATTCATTTCAGTCACGGGCACCGTAACTCCATGTGCGAATTAGGAGATCGACGCTCAAACCGCTCGAGGACATAGCCACCTTCAGTGAGAGACGAACGGTTATGTCAATACCTCCACCCATCCTCCGATTCCAAGAGTCAAACCAGCTGTAACGGGTGTATATCCGCTGAACGGTATTGGCAATAGTCACCGTAATTCCGGGTATGAATTTCAAAGTACTGAGTCAAACCGTTGATGAATGTTACGTATCGGTACAGAGTCAAACCTTATACCGACGGTCGTAACTTCCGAGAAACTAACCCGCTCGATCGAGAGTATTCCTTCGTGTTCACTAACGCAAATTAGTACACATTTAATTGACGGGCACCTTAATTTCACGTAGGTATTAGAAGATCGCGGCTCAAACCGGTAGATAACGATGCCACCTTCTTTGAGAGTCGGACGGCTAAGTGGGTAGCATCACCTATCCTGTGATTCCGTGAGTTAAACAAGATATTCCGGGAGTCAAACCGCTGAACAGTATTGGCAATAAACAGCTTAATTCATGGTTTGAATACTAACGTAGAGTGCCAAACCGTTTTATACCGTTATTAATTAGCAAGAAGTCAAACGTTTTCCGAAGGCGATATCTTCCGCGAATCTCACCGGCTTCATCGAGAGATTATGATCGTGCTCACAGTAGGAAATTAGTGTTCATTTTAGTTATGGGCACCTTAGCTTCATGTATGAGTTAGAAGTTCGAGGGCCAAACAGGACGAGGACGTGGCCACCTTCTGTGAGTGATGAACTGCTAAGTCAATGGCTTCGGCTATCCTGAGGTTCCGAGAGTCAACAAACTTGGTATTCCAATATAAAGTCCGCTGAAGAATTTTGGCAATGGGCACCTTAATTCGCGGTTTGAATATAACAGTAGAACGTCAATCCGATTGGGAACGTTCCCAATTGATATAGGGTCCATCGTTTTACCGAATGCCTTATGTCCGAGAAGCTATCCCGCCGTATCGAGAGTATAGCTACGTGCTTATGGACGCAAATTATTTTACATTTTAGTTACGGGCATCTAAACTTCTTGTGTGGATTAGAAGATCGTGGCTCAATCCATTTTAGAACGTTGTCCCCTTCTTTGCGGATCAAGCGGCTAAGTCAATAGCATCATGTCTTCTCTGATTCGTAGCGTCAAATAAGGCATTCCGGGAGTACAACCGCTGGAAAGTATTGGCTATTGACCTCCCTATTCACTGTATGAATCTTAATGAGGAGCGTCAAATCGGTTGAGAATGTTACCTTTTGGTATAGAGTTAAACGTCCTACTGACGGTCTTACCTTCCGAGAACATAACCCGCTGTATCGAAAGTATAACATTGTGTTCAGCGAAGCGAGCGAGAATACATTTTAGTGCCGTGCACCTTAATTTCATATATGAATTAGAAGATCGTGAGGCAAACTGTCCCAGAACGATTCAAGCATACTTGCGAGTCGCACAAATAAGTCAATAGCGTCACCTATCCTCTTTTACCGAGAGCCAAATCAGGTATCGTGGTATTAAATCCACTAAACAGTATTGGCCATAGACAGCATAACTCATGGTATGAATATTAATTTAGAGAGTCAAACGTTGTAGATCATTTCCAAATGTTATGGAGTCAATCTTTTTACGCAGTACCTTTCCTTCCATGAGCCTAACAAGCTGTAGCGAGTCTCACGCTTATTGTTCACTGCAATACACAAGAAGATGTTTTAGAGGACGGAGTCCACATTTTGGTGTATCTATATTAACATTGAGAGTCAAAGCGTTCGTGAACGATACCAAGTTCCTTGAGCGTCGCATAGCTAAGTATCTAGCTTCACATATCTTTTGATACCGAAGGACAAACCAAATATTCCGGGAGTAAATGCGCAGTACAGAATTGGCAATGGACACCACAATTCACGGTTTAAATATTAAAGCAGACCGTTTAGCCGTTGCAGAACATTACATATTCGTGTAGAGTTAAATGTATTACAGAATACCATACACTTTGCAAAACTGACCCGCTGCATCGAGAGCATTACACCGCGTTCAAACGTATAAACTACGATACAATTTAGTGATGAGCCCCATAGATTCAGGTACGAATTGGATGATCGAGCGTCGAGTATTTCGAGATTGTAACCACACTCTGTGGGGGTCGAAAGGCTACGTCAATAGCTTCAAACAAACTGAGATTCCTGCAGTTAAACCAGCCATTCCGGTAGTAAATCCGCTGAATACAATTCGCAATATTGACGTCTTAATTCACGGCATGAGTGTTAATGCAGGGAGTCAAATCGTTGGAGAAAACTACAAATTGATTTAAAGTCATTCTTTTCAGAAAACATTACCTTCCGATAACCTATCCGGCTGTACTGAGTGTCTCGCCTAGTGTTCACGGAAGCATATTAGAAGACATTTTAGCAGACAAACAACTTGTATGCATGTATGAATGGCAAGATCGAGACTCAAACCTTTCGAGAACGTAACCACCTTCTTTGAGAGTAGCATCGGTACTTCAACAGCTTCACCTATTCTGATAGTCCGAGTGTCAAACCTGGTATTCCAGGAGTAAATCCGTAGAACAGAATTGTCAATGGACACCTTAACTCACCCTTGGAATATTAAAGTATAGAGTCAAACCGTCGGAGAACATTACTAACTGGTACAGAGTCATTACTTTCGCCAAACACCTCACCTTCCTGGATCATAACCCGCTGCAGTGAGTGTCTTCCTCAGTGCTCATGGAAATAAATAAATAGGTATTTTCTCAGGCCGGCGCCATAATTTCATGTATGAATAGAAAAATCGCGATTCAATCTGTTCAAGTACGTTGCCATCGCCTTTGAGTTTGGAACAGCTAAGTCAATAGCTTCACCTATCCTGAGAGTCCGAGAATCAAGCCAGGGATACCTAGAGTAGATACAGTGATGTTCATTAACAATAGACCTGAATTCACGGTATCAGTACTATCGTACGGAGTCAAGTCGTTCTAGATCGTTACCTATTCGAATGGAGGAAACATTTTGCCCAAGGCCTTAACTACAGCGAATCTCACCCACTGCATCGAAAGAATAACTTCATCTCCAGAGAAAGAAATTATTTTACATTTAAGTGAGGGGCACCTCAATTTCAGGTGTGAAATCACATATCGTTGGTCAATCCGTTCGAGAACGTTTGCATCTCCTTTGGAATCGAACGGCTATGTCAATAGCTTCACCCAACCTGTGACTCCTAGCGCCAAGCAAGGTATTCCTAGAGTTAATCAGCCGTACGTTATTGGCATTGGACATCCTGTTTCTGGCAATAAATATTAAGCTTTACAGTCAATCTGAAGTAGAGCGATACGTATTGTTATATGGTCAATCTTCCTACCGAAGGCCTTACCGTTCATGAATCTAACTCCCTGTATAACGAGCATAACTTCCGGCATACACAAGGAAAGTAGTATGCATTTTAGTGACTGTAACCATAATTTTATGTATGAATTAGAAGATCGTGTGTCCAACCAATCGAGATCGTTAACACCTTCTAGAAGAATAGAATTGCTGTGTCAATAGCTTCACCTACCCTTGTGATTCCGACAGTCAATCCAGGTATTCAGGGAGGAAATGCCCTGATCATTTTTGGCAGTATACACCCCAATTCACGGTTTGTGCACCAAGGTAGTACATGAAACAGTTTGAGAATGTTACAGGATGGAATAAAGTCAAACGCTCCATCGAAGATATTCCCTTCCATGAACCTAAACCACAGTAGCGAGTGTCATGCTTAGTGCACACGGAAACAAATTAGTAGCCATATTATCAGGCGGACACCTTATATTCATGTTTCAATAGAGTAATCGGAGGACAAAGCGTTCGAGAAATTTTCCACCTTCTGCCAGGGACGAACGACTAAGTCAATAGCTCAACCTATCCTGTGTTTCCGAGAGTCAAACCAGGTATTCCGAGAGTAAATCCGCTGCTGAGTATTGGCAATAGATACATTAATTCGCTTAGTAAATGTAACAAAATAGCGTTACACCTTGTGATAACGTTACTAATTGCTATAAAGTCAAACGTTTTACCGAAGGCTGCACCTCCGCTTTCCTCGCCCGCTTCATCGGGAGTATAACTTCCTGTTTCAAGGAACACATTCGTATTCATTTTAGACACGGCATCAAAATTTCATGCATGAATTAGAAGGTCGAGTGTAAAACAGTTGGTGACCGTATCCACCTTCTATGATATTCGAACAGCTATGTCAATGGCTTCACATGTCCTGTGTGTGTTTTCTAGAGTCATACCAGGTTTTCCTGGAGTAAATCCGGGGAAGATGATTATCAACAGATATCTTATTCGCGTAGTGAATATTAAAATATATCGTCACACCTGGTGAGAATGTTATCAATCGCTATAATGTCAAACGAATCACCGATCGCCTTACCGTCCGAAAAACTGACCCCCCGTATCGAGAGTATAACACCGTGTTCAGAGGTATGAACTAGTATACATTTTAGTGACGAGTACCTTAATTCATGTACGAACTAGAATATCGAGGGTCAAACCGTTCGAGAACGTTACCACCTTCTTTGAGAATCGAACGTCTGAGTTAATAGCTTCACCTGTCCTACCATTCCGAGAGACAAAGCAATTATACCGGCCGTAAATCCGCTGAAGAGTATTGGAAGTAGATGCGTATATTGACAGTTTGAATATTATTGTAACGCGACAAACCGTAGGATGTCATAACCAATTCTAATAACGTCATTCTCCTCACTGAATACCTTACCAGCCGAGTATATTATCCCGATGTAGGGAGAGTCTTGCTTGTTGTTGATGGAGACAAGTTAGTCGACATTTTAGCAGACGTGCACCGTATTTTCATGCATGAATAGCAGAGCCGAAAGTCAAACCGTTCGAAATCGTTACCACCTTCTTTGAGAATAGAACGGCAGATTCAATAGCTTCACCTATCCTGTCGTTTCGAGAGACAAATCTGGAAACCGGGAATAAGTCCGATGTGGAGTATTGGCAATGGACACCTTCATTAACGGTATGAATATTAAAGCAGACCGTCATTCCCGTTATAGAACGTTATCAATTTGTATATACTCATTCATCTTACCGACGGTCTCACCATCCGAGAAGTCTAATCAGCTGTATCGAGAGGCTAACATCGTGTTCAGGGTACGAAATTAGTATACATTTTAGTGACGGGCACAATAACGGCATGTATGAACTGGAAGGTCGAGGCTCAAAACTCTCGAGATGTATAGCACATTCTTCGAGAGGCGGTCGGCTTAGTTACTAGATTCACCTGCCCTGTGAATCCGCAAGACAAATCAGACAATCCGAGAATCCATAAACTGTGCACTAT
Source organism: Lasioglossum baleicum (assembly GCF_051020765.1). Lineage (NCBI taxonomy): Eukaryota > Metazoa > Arthropoda > Insecta > Hymenoptera > Halictidae > Lasioglossum > Lasioglossum baleicum. The sequence goes on along the minus strand of NW_027469432.1, from coordinate 83,896 downwards.
TGGCAATGGACACCTTAATTCACGGCTTGAATATAAATGCACAGAGCCTAACCTTTGTAGAACGTTACCAATTTATATAATGTCGAAATTATACGGTACGAATTCCTACACGAAATTAAGGTGCACGTCACTGAAGAGTATACTGATTTGTATCTCTGATCACGAAGTTATACTCACGATACAGCGGGTTGAGTGCCAGGAGGGTAAGGTCTTAGGTGAAACTTTTGACATTATACCAATAGGTAACGTTCTACAACGGTTTGGCAGGCTGCTTTTATATTCAATCCGTGAATTATGGTGTTCATTGTCAATACTGTTCAGCGGATTTACTCTATCATTACGTGGTTTGACGCTCGGAACCTCAGGGTGGGTGGAGCCATGGACTTATCCGTTCGACTCTCAACGAAGGTGGTAGCGTTCTCGAAAAGTTAGACTCTCGACCTACTAATTCATGCATGAAATGAAGGTGACGTCCGTAAATTGTATACTAATGTGATTCCCTAAACACGTAGCAATACTCTTGACCCGGCGGGTGAGCTTCCCGGGATTCCTGTGATGCCGAAATACAAACCGGTGTTGCGGGTGAAAATGAGCTGAAATGTATTGGCAAAAGACTCCTTAATTCACTGTATGCATATTAAAGTAGGTGTCAAATCGTTGTAGAACGATACATATTGGTATGATGACATCCTCTTGATCGAAGGCCTCACCCATCCCAGAAGTTAACCCCCTGTATCAGGAGTATGACTTCGGTGTCAGAGAAAGAAATTAGTATTCATTTTAGCGAGGGGCACCATATTTTCTTGTGCGAATAAGAAGATCCAGAGTCAAACCGTTCGACAATGTAGTTACCTTTTTTGGAGACGACCGCCTAAGTGAAGAACAGCACCTCTCCTATGATTCCGAGGGCCAAAGCAATTATTCCGGTAGTACATCCGCTTAACAGTATTGGCAATAGAATCCTTAATTCACGGTTTGGATATTAAAATAGAGGAACAAATCGCCGGAGGTCATAACCAATTCGTATGAAGTCATTCTTTTTACCAAATACTTCACCTGCTCAGAATATTAACCCGCTGTTTAGAGTGTCTTACTCGTTGCTGACGGAAACAAATTAGTGGACGTTTTAGCAGACGGTCACCGTATTTTCATGCACGAATAACAAAACCGAATGTCAAACCGTCGGAGATCGTTACACCATCTTTGAGAATCGAACGACTAAGTCAATAGCTACACCTGCTCTGTGATTCCGAAACTCAAACACGGTATTCCGAGAGTATATCCGCTGGTCAGTATTGGCAATGGGCACCCCATTTCTCGGTATGGATATTAACGTTGTGATTCCAGCCGATGTTTAACGTTACAACTTGCAATGGAGTCAAACTTTTTGCCGAATACCCTGTCTTCCCATAATGTAAGCCGCTGTAGCGAGGGACTAAGTTAATGTTCACCAAAACAAATACGTGGAGAGTGTAGCAGATAGGACACCATAATATTATGTATGAATATGCAGAATGAGGGTCGATCCGTTCTATAACGTTACCACCTTCCTTGAGAACCGCACAGGTAAGCCAATAGTTCAACGCATCCTAAGACTTCGAGACACAAACCGGGAGTAAATCCACTGAAGGGTATTGGCAAGACGCACCTTAGTACACGGTATGAATATTAAAGGTCAGAGTCGTATCATGTATAACGTAAACAATATGTATAAAGACAAGCTTTTTACCGACAGCCTTAATTTCCGAGAAGCATAGCCAGCTGTATCGAGAGTATAACTTCGTGCTAAAAGAAAGATATTTGTATACATTTTGGTAATGGGCATCACAATTTCATGTATGAATTAGAATATAGAGGGTCAAGTCGTTCGAGAACGTTAGCACCTTCTTTTAGAGTCGAACCGCTGGGTCAACAGCTTCACCTACGATGTAATTCCGTGAGTCATACCAGGTATTCTGGATTAAATCCGCTGTACATAATTGGCATCACACACCATGTATCACGGTATAAATATTAAATTCCAGAGTCAAACCGCTGTAGAACGTTACGAGTTTTTATAGTGTCAAACTTTTTAACGGTGACGTTATGGTCCGAGAACCCATCCTGCTGCAGCGATTGCCTGTCTTAGAGTTAACCGGAACAAATTGGTAGACATTTTAGAAGACGGAAACCTTATTTTTAGTTATGAATAGATTAATCTAGAGCCAAATCGTTCGAGAACGATTCCACCAACTTCTTTGAGAATGGAACGGCGAAGTCAACAGCGACACCCGTGCTGTGATTCCAAGTGCTAAGCCAGGTATTCGTGGAGTGAATCCGCTGATCAGTTTTTGCAATGGACACACTAATTCCCGATATGAACATTAGAGTACAGACTCGACACGTTGTAGAACGTTCCCTATTGTGATCCTGGTTTCACTCTCCAAATCACTAGGAAGGTGAAGCTTCTGACTCCGCATTTCGACACGCAAAGTGGCTGGTAACGTTCTCGAATGGGTTGTCCCTCAATATTTTAACTCATATATGACGTTAAGGTGCCCGAAACTAAAATGAGTACTAATTTGCTCCCCGGAATATGTAGTTGCACTCGATACAGTGCGATATTTTCACAGACGGTATGACATTCAGTAAAAAGATTGCCTCTATACCAATTTCTAACGTTCTCAAGCGGTCTTCCGTTCTCAGCTAATATTCAAACCGTGAATTTAGGTGACGATCACCAACACTCTACTGCGCATATACTCATGGAACATCGGGATTCACTGTCGGCATCGCAGAATAGGTGAAGCCACTGACTTAACTTCTCGAATATCATTGAATGTGGAAACGGTCTTGAACGGTTTGACGTTCGATCTGGCAATTCAAGCACAAAATCAGTGTGATAGGCTCTAAAATGTATACTAATGTGTTTCTCTAAACACGTAGGTATACTATCGATACGGCGGGACAGCTCCTCGCACGGTAAGCCTTTCTGTAAAACGTATGACTATATAGCAATTGGTAACGTTCTACAACGGTTTGACGGTTTGCTTCGATATTCAATCTTTGAATTAATATGTATAGTGCCAAAGCGGTTCAGCGCAATTACTCCCGGAGTACCTGGTTTGGCTCTCGGAGTCGCAGGATACATAAGGCTATTGACTCAGCTGTTCGACTATCAATGGGGATGGTAACGTTCTCGAAAGGTTTGATCCTGGATATTGTAATTCATACATGAAATTAAGGTACACCTCACTAAAATATACAGTTGTTTCTATCTCTGAACCTGATGCTATACTGTCGATACGGCAGGTTTTGTACTCGGAGGGTAAGGTCTTCGGTAACGGAGTATGACGTTATACCAATCAGTAATGCTCGACAACGGATTGACTCTGCACTTTAATATTTATACCGCGTGAATGGATGTCTAAATCCAATACTGTACAGCGGATTTAATCTCGGAATACCTGATTTGAGTTTCCGAATCACAGGATAGTTAATTCTATTGACATAGACGTTCGATCCCAATGGAATGTGCTCCTGACTCAGCGGGCTCGTTTCCCGGAAGGAACGGCCTTCGGTGAAAAGTTCGACCATACATCACATGGTACCGTTGTATAACGATTTGACTCCGTACTTTAATATCTATAACGTGAATCAGGGTGTCTATTGCCATTCTGTAACGCGGATTTACTGCCGGAATAACTGGATTGACTCCCGGAATCGCAGGATAGGTGGATCCATCGACTTAGACGTACGGTTCTCGAGGAAGGTGACATCGTTTTCGAACGGCTTGACGCTCCATCTTCTAATTCGTAAATTACATTACGGTGCCCCTCTCTATAAAGTATAGTAGCATGTTCCTCGGAACACGATGTTATAATCTCTATACAGTGGATCAGACGTTCGGGAGTTAAGGACTTCAGTATGACGTGTGACTGCATACCCATTGGTAACGTTTTCAAATGGTGGGACACTCTACTTTAACATTAAAACCATGAATTATGGTGTCTAATGCCAAAACTGATCTGCGGACTTACGCTTGGACTACCTAGTATCGCTGCCGGAGTCATAGGATAAGTGCGTCTATTAACTAAGGCGATCGATCCTCAACTATTGTGGAAACGCTCCCGAACTGATTTACCCTCAGCTTTTCTACCCTTACATGTTACTATGGTGTCCATCTGCTAAAAGGTTTACTAATTTGTATGCGTGACTACCAAACCAGACACTTCCTGCAGCGGGTTAGGTAATCTGTAGGCAAGGTATTCGGTAAAAGGAATGACTTTGTAACAATTAGTAATGTTCTGCGACGCTTAGTCTCTCAACCTTTATAATCATGCCGTGAATTAAGGTGTCTATTGCCAATACTGTTCAACGGATATAATTTCCGAATACCTGGTATGACTCTCGGTATCGAAGGATAGGTGGAGCTATTGACTTAGTTGTGCGATTCTTAAGAAAAATGGCAACATTCTCCAACGGTTGGACCCTCGACCTTCCAATTCAAACCTGAAATTAAGGTGCCTGTCACAGAATGGAATACTAGTTTGTTTCCCTGAACGCGAATTTATAATCCTGATACAGCGTGTTAGGTTCTCATACAGTAAGACTTTCGGTAAAATGTTCGACACAATGCCAATAAGTAACGTTCTACGACGGATTCACTGTGTATGATAATATTTATACCGTGAACTGTGGTGTCTATTGCCAATACTGTTCAACGGATTTACTCCTGGAATGCCAGGCTTGACTCTCGGAATCACAAGTTTAGGTGCAGCTATTGACGCACCAATAAGGTGGTAACGTTCTTACACTGTTTGGCACTCGATTTTCTAATTCATACATCAAGTTAATGTGTCCGTCGCTAAAGCGAATGCTAATTCATCCCACTGAATACGATGTAATGCCGTTGATACAGCAGGTTAGATCTACGGAGAGTAACGTATCGGGCAAGGAGTATGTCGTTATACCAATTGGTATCGTTCTAAAACGGTTTGACGCACCACTTTATCATTCATACCGTGAATTATGGTGCTTATTGCCAATACAGTTCAGCCGGTTCTCTCTCGTTATATCTGGTTGTCCTCAACCACATAGGTGAAAGTATTGACATTGGCGTTCGGCTCTCGCAGAAGGCGGTAACGTTCTCCAACGGTATGACGGTCTGCTTCAATATTCAAACCATGAATTAATGTGTCAATTGGCAATAATGTTCAGCGGATTTGCTCTCGGAATACCTGGTTTGTCTATAGAAATCGCAGGGTACGTGAAGCTATTGACTGAGCGGGTCGAGTCGCAAATGATGTTGTAACTTTCCCGAATGGATTGACTATCGACCTTCTAATTCATACATGAAATTATGGTGCTAGTCGCTAAAATGTGTACAAATGAGTTTCTCTGGAAAATGAATATAAACTCCCGATACGGAGGGTTAGGTTCTCCGAATGTAAGGCTTTCCGTAAGAAGTTTGATTCTACACAAATATGTAATGTTCTGCAATGGCATGACGACCTGCTTTCATACTCAAACCGGTAATTAAGGTGTTTATTGCCAATACTATTCAGTGAATTTGCAACTGGGAAATCTGGTTTGACTTACGGAATAGCAGAATAGTTGAAGCTATTGATATAGCCTTTCGACTCTTGTTGAAGGTGGTAACGGTCTCGACAGGCTTGATACCCGATCTACAAGTTCATCCATGAAGCTAAGGTGCCCGTCACTGAAATGAAGGCTAATCCCTTTCTCTGTACACGAAGATACACCCTTGATGAAGCCGGTGAGGTTCGCGGAGGGTAAGGCCTTCGGTAAAACGTTTTTACTTTATACCAATTGGTAACGGACTCAAACGGTCCGATGCACTACTGTAATATTCATGCCGCGAACGAAGGTGTCTCTTGCCAATACCGTGCAGCGCATTTAGTTCCGGATTATCAGGTTTGACCTTCGGAATCACTGGATATGTGAAGATAATAACTAAGCCGTACGAAACTCAAAGAAGGAGGTAACGTTCACGAACACGTTGACTATAAGTGCTGATATTTTTACACAAATATGTGGTGTCCGACCGCTAAAATATCTACTAATTTGTATCAGTGAACATTAAGCAAGACCCACGGTACAGCGGATCAGATTCTCGGTAGGTAGTATATTCGGTAATAGGAATGATATTATTCGAATTGGTAATGTCCTGCGACTGTATTACTCCTTTCATTAATATTCATACCGTGAATTATGGGGTCAATTGCTTTTGTAATTCAGTGGATTTACTCCCGTGTGGACTTGTTTGCATCTCGGAATCACAGAATATATGAAGCTATTGCCTTAGCAGTGCGACTCCCAATGAATGTGGTATCGTTGTCGAACGGTGTATCTTTCGATCTTCTTCTTCATACATGAAGTTGCGTACGACAGAACGGAGCAGCGCAATTGGATTGTCTTTGTTCATTTCTTTAACCAGAATAATTTCCGTATGCATTATTTCGCAGTTTCCTATTTACTTACAAATATTGTAATTTATTGCGACGGTAATTGCGATTTCTTTGTCATGACTTTTTATTTTTATTTTATGAACCTGTATCTCAAATTACCTTTGGAAATTGTTGAGTGTGCTTTTATGACTATATTTTGTCAATTTCTTTGTTGTTTCCTACGATTGTCTCTATACGTACGTACGCTGTCAGGACTGCAGCGCTGGCTATGCCTGGCATCTGCGTACGGCTGTTCGGAATTGCACTACTGGATGATCATCGTTAACTTCATTATCCTTGATTTCGTACCGTACGCAATTTTTCCCAGTTTTCCATTTATATATACATACTGTAATTTACTGTTATGATATTTTCCATCCTTTTCATAATTATAAATTTTTAGTTTATAATATTGTTTACCTTATTAAAACAGTCGTTACAAACAGTTGACTGTACGTTTATGACATTATTTTGTTAACTTACTGTTATTTTATACGAGGGCCTGTCTTCGTACCTACGCTTCCGATACTACTGGGATGGAGTTAGTACCTTGGTGGTGCTTTCGACATATCGGAGCGACACTACTGGATGATCCACGTTAATTTCATTAACCTTCATTTTTTACCGTATGCATGTATTCCCCTGTTTTCAATTTGTTTATGCAATCTGTCATTTACTGCTATGTTATTTTCGATTTCCTTCGAAATTTTCTGTCTTCATTTTAAGAAATTGAACTTCTAAGTATAAGTGCTTTCGTTTTCAGTTGAGTGCACCTTAATCACATTATTCTGTTAAACTTGCTGCTATTTTATATGATTTTCTGTAAATGTACTTACGTTTCCGGAGTGACACGGCTAGACTGCTCTTCCATGTGCGTACGGCAGATCGGAGCGACACTACTGGATGGTATTCGATAATGTTTTTAACCTTGATATTGTACAGTATGAATTTTATCCCAGTTTTTCATTTATTTGTACATACTATAAGTTACTGCTATGATAATTTCTCTTCACCTGAAAAATACATTTTCTGATATAAAAAATTGGAGGATTTGAATAAAATCGAAAATATCATAACAGAAGATAGCAAAATGTAGAAATAAATAGCGAATATCGAAAGAATGTATCCGGCATACAATATCAAGGTTAGAGAATTTAACGAGGATAATACCGTAGTGTTGGTCCCATACGCCGAACGCAACAGCAAGACCATAACAGGCGTGTCGCTCTGGAAGCGTATGTACGTATGAAGAAAGTTATGTAAATTAAAAATAAGTTTCGTCATAATATTGGCATGAATGTACACACGACTATTTCCAAAGACACTTTCACTGATAAAAACTACTTTTTAAATCAAAAATGGAAAATTTTGAATAAAATTGAAGATATTATAACAGTAAATTACAGTATGCAAACATAAACAGAATGAAGGTCAAACACAATCATATGAAATAGCAATCAGTTTATCAAAATATTGTCGTATGCGTACACTGAACTTATTCCAAACACACTTTTCATAAGAAATAAAAATTTTGTTAATTAAAAATTGAAAACTTTGACAGAAATCGAAAATATCATAAGGGTAAACTGCAGCTAGCATAAATAAATAGGACAATGGGGAAAGTGCATACGGTACAAAACCAAGGTTAATGAAATTAACAAACGCCATGCAGTAGTGTCGCTCCGAAGTACCGTACGTAACATCAAGTACACTACGATCGTGACGATCCTCTGCGCTGCTGTGCGTACGGTCAAGTACGGTATCCCGACAGTCCGATATAACGTAACCAACTACTATCCCACTCCAGTCGAGTCGCTGCGGGATAGTCGGTACGTAAAGAGACATTCACACAATGTAACAACAAATTATACAAGGTAGGGTCATAAACGTACACTCAAGGAATTCCAAAGGCGCTCTCTAAAAAAAAATGCAATTTTTAAGATTAGTAAATAAAAATTGACACAAAATCGAAGAAATCACGGCAATATATTAAAGTACGTAGAAATAAATAGCAAACATGGGAGGAACTGCATATGGTACAAGTTAAAGGTGTTGGAGTAACAGGTTAAAGAAATTAACGATGACCATCCATTAGCGTTACTCCGATGTACCATACGGAACTACATGTCCATCACAGCCCTGTCGCTCCGGAATCGTAGGTGTGAATACAGACAATCACATAAAATAACAACAAGCTTAACAAAATATTGTCATAAACTTAAACTCACCTAATTCCAAGAACACTTTTACTTAGAAATACAATTCATGTTAATAAATGGAAGGCTGGGATTAAACGCATACCGAACAATATTAACGTCGAAAATATTAAAATGACCATACAAGAGAGTGGCTTGGATGCACCGAACGCAACTACAAGTGCCAACACCAGACCACACAGAATGCCGCTCCGATCTACCGTTCGCAACTACAAGAAGATTCCGGTATTGTCTCTCCTACAACGTACGTACGGCTACAGACAAGCATATAAAATAACGACAAGCTTAATAAGATATTGTCATAATAGTAAATTCAACTAATTCGGAGGCACTTTTACTAAGAAATACAATTTTGTGGCCTAAAAATTCAAAATTCTGAAAGAAATCGAAATTATGAAAACAGTAAATTACGGTGTGGATAAGTAAATGGGAAATTGCCAACGAATGCATACGGTACCACATCAAGGTCATGGAAATTAACGAATATCATACAATAGTGTCGCTCCCACCTACCATACGCTCCTACAGGCCATTCCAGTCGTGCCTTTGCACAAGCGTGGGTACGAATGCAGACTACGTTTTAAGACAAACACAACATTAACAAAATAATGTCATCCACATAAGTTCAACTAATTCGGAAGACATTTGAACTAGAAAATACAATCTGCAAAGCTAAAAACAGTAAATTTCGAAAAAAAACTATTATATCATAATAGTTATTTACAGCTGGTACAGATAATTAGAAAACAGCGAAGGGATGCATAAGGTGCCATATGAAGGTTAAAGAAGTTAACGTTGAACATGCCCTATTGTCGCTCCGATCTTCCGAACGCAAATTCACGATCACTTCAGCCGTGTCGCACCGACAGCGTAGGTACATGTACAGACAATCATATAAAATAGCAATATTTTGAACAAGATAATGTCATAAACGCACACTAAACTAATTTCAATGGTACTTATACTAAGAAATACAATTTCTTTATATATCAATTCAAAATTGCGAAGAAGATCGAAAATATAATAACAGTAAATTACAGTCTTTACAAATAAATAAAAAACTGCGACAGAATGTATATGGCACAAAACCAAGGTTAAGGAATTGACTGAAACAATACAGTTGTGACGCTTCGACTTGCCGTATACAACAACAAAAACTCGACAGTCGTCTGGTAGGTCGATTCCGACTGGGTTGGTACGTATACAGACAATATTATAAAATGACAACAAGTATAACAAAATGCAGGAATAAACGTAAGCTCAACTAATTCAATAGGAACTTTTACAATGAAATAAATTTTTTTTAAATAAAAAGTTAGAATTTTGTAATATATCTGAAAATATCATGATATGAAATTACAGTATGTATAAAATTTTACACTGAAACATTACACCGAGGGCATTTAGTTTTCGCGAACCTAGCCGCTGTATCGATAGCATAACTACGAGTTCAGAGATACACATTAGTATAAATTTTTGTAACGGGCACTTTAATTGCATGTATGAACAAGAACTTCGAGTGTCAAACAGATCGAGAACGTTACCGCACTCCTTGAGGGTCGAACGCCTAAGTCAATAGCTTGACATATCTTGTGATTCGTAGCGCTAATCCAGGTATTCTTGGAGTGAATCCGCAGAACAGTATTGGCAATAGATACCATAATTCACTCTATGAGTATTGAAAGCTTCGGCGAACAGTAACAAATGCTATTAAGTCATTCTTTTTACCGAATACAATTACCATCCGATAATCTAACACGCTGTAGCGAGTGTCACGCTTGTTTCTCATCGAAACACATTTGTAGCCAACTTAGCGGACGGATTCTACATTTTTGTGTATAAATACCATCATCGAGAGTCAATGCGTTCGAAAACGTTTCTACTATCTCTTTGCGTCGCACAGCTAAGTCAATAGCTTCACATATACTTTGACTCCGAAAGTCAAACCAGATATTCCAGGAGAAAATGAATTGTACATTATTGGCAACACACGCCCCAAATCACGGAAAGTATTTTAAAGCAGGTCGTCGAACCGTTTCCTCCGGCGGCGATGCGAGCCCCAGCCCCACGCCTTTCCGTCGATCGGAGGAGAACGCGGGCGGTCGGCTGAGATACCGACCGTCGGGGGACCACGGTCCAGCAGAAGAAAGAAGCGGACTGGGCTGGGTCGCCCGAAGAGAAGCCCAGCGATTGCAGTTGAAGTTCCGGCGTCGAAGCGTTATCTTAGGTTCGCGATTGCGCTGCCTGTCATCCCGGGCCCTCCTTTGTGCGAGGAGGACGGACCACCGCAGGGAGTTTAGAGTGTAAGTGTCCCACAGACCCCCAGCCTCACACTCAGGGGGCCGGGGCAAGTTTGGATAATTTCTCCTGCGTAAAAAAAAGGCCGTAGAACCATCGTGGAACATTAACTGTTCGTGTAGGGCTAAATGGCTTACAGAATGCCTCACCCTCCGAAAAACTGGCACACTACATCGAGAGAATAACATCGCTAACAGAGGTACCAACTACTATACAATTTATTGACGAGCACCTTAAATTCATGCATGAATTAGAAGACCGATGGTCAAAGCGTTCGAGAACGTAGCCACCTTCTGTGAGAGACGAACGACTAAGTAAATAACTTCACATATCCTGTGATTCCGAGAGTATCACCAGGTAATCCGAGAGTAAATCAGCTGAGCAGTATTGGCAATAGAAACATTAATTCACCACAGGAATAACAAAGTAGAGACTCAAATCGTTTGAGAACGGTACCAATTGTCATGAAGTCACATTCTATATCGCTAACCTTACCTGCCGAGATCATAAGCCGTAGAATCGTGGGTATAACTTCGTGCTCAGAGCATCAAGTTAGTGAACAGTTTAGTGACTGGACCTTAATTTCATTATGAATAAGTAGATCGAGGGTCGAACCGTTCGAGAACGTTACCATCCTCTTTGAGTGACGCAGACCTAAGTCTATAGCTTAATTTATCATGTGAAACCGAGAGTCAAACCAGGTATTACAGGAGTCAATCCGCTGTACACTATTGGTTATGGACGCCATATTTCGCTGTATGATTATAACAGTAGGGCCTCAAACTGTCTGAGAGCGTTACCAATTGGTATAAAGTCAAACGATTTAACGAAGACCATACCCTCCTCAAGACTAACCGGCTGTATCGAGAGTATAACTTCGTGTTCAGAGAAAGAAATTAGTACTTGTTTCAGTATTGGACACCACAACTTCATGTATGAATTAGAAAATCGTGTGTCAGGCAGTGCGAGTACGTAACTACCATCATTAAGAGACGAGAGGCTAAGAATAAGGCTCCTCCAATATTGTGATTCAGAGAGCGAAAGCAGGTATTCTGGGCGTAAATCGACTGAAGTGTATTGGCAATAGAGAGCTTATTTCACAGTATGAATATTAAAGCAGTGCATCAAACCATTTTGTAGCTTCACCTATTCGTATAGTACCAAACATTTTACCGGAGACCTTACATTCCGTGAATCTAACCCGCTGTATCGAGAGTACAACTTCGTGTTCATAGAAGCATGTGAGCATAGATTTTAGTGACGGGCACCTTAATTTCATGTATGAAAAATAATATCCGCATTCAAATCGTTGGAGGATGTTACCGCCCTCTTTGAGAGTCGAACGTATATGTCAATGGCTTCACATATCCCGTGATACCTTGGGTCAAGCCAGGCACTGAAGGAGAAAGTCTGCTGTACTCTATTGGCATTATACACCTTATTGCATGGTATAAATATTAAAGAACAGAGTCAAACCGTAGTAGAACGTTACTTTTTGGTATCGAGTCTAACTTTCTATCGGCTGCCATATCTACCGAGAGGCTAACCCGCTGTATCGGGCGTATAACTGTCTGGCCAGAGAAACATATTGGAATACACATGAGGGACGGGAAGCTTAGATTGTTGTATGTATTTGAAGACCATCGGTCAGACCACTCGATCCAGGATACTACCATTTTCGAGAGTCGAAAGGTCATGTCTATAACTTCACCTACCCTGTGATTCCGCTCTGCAGTATTGGAAATAGACACCTTAATTCACGGCATAATTAGTAAACTCGAGCGTCAAGCCGCTGTAGAGTATTACCTGTATATGTAGGTTCAAACTCCTTACAGATTGCATTACCCTCCAAAAAACTAAATCGCTGTATCGAGAGTATAACACCTTATTGAAAGGTGCGAACTGGTATACATTTACTCTCAAGCACCTGAATTACATGCATGAATTAAGGATCGAGGCTCGATCCGCACGGGAGAGTCGAGTGGCAAAGTCAATGGATTCACCCATCCTTTGATTCCGAGACTAATGCCTGGTATTCCTGGTGTAAGTCCACTGAACAGTATTGGCAATGGACAAATTAATTCGTGGTACGAACATTACAGTAGAAGGGCAATCCATCGGAGAATATTACCAATTGCTATGTAATCATTCTTTCTGCCGAATACATTACCATGCTAGAAACAACCCCGATGCAGCGAGTGTCATGCTTTGTGCACAGGGAAGCAATTTGGTTGAAATTTTAGCAAACCGTCGCCTTATTTTCATGTGTGAGTAGAATAATCAAGAGTCAAACCTTCCGAGAACGATCCTACCTTCTTTAAAAGTCGAACGGTTAAGTCAATAACTTCACATATCCTGTGATTCCGAGAGTCAAACCAGGTATTCCCGGAGTCCATCCGTTTTGTCAATATTGGCAATAGACACAGCAACAGTTCATGGTTAGATTATTAAAGTACAGTGTCGATCATTTGTAGTTACATATTTGAGTGATGTCAGAAGATTTGCAGAAAACCTTTCCCTCCGAGAACTTAAAGCGATGTATGTAGATTATTACTTCGTATTCGGAGATACATGTTAGGGTACAATGCTGTGAATGGCACTGTAATTTCATGTATGAATGAGAAGGTCGAGGGACCAACCGTCCGAGAACGTTACATCCTTCTTCCAGTGTGGAACTGCATGTCAATAACTTCACCTACCCTGTGATTCTGAGCGACAGACCAGGTATTCCTGGACTAAATCCGCTGAATGGTATTGGCAATAGTCACCATAATTCCCGGTTTGAATGTTAATGTCGAGCGACAAAAAGTCTAAGAACGGTACCAATTAGTATAAAGTCAAACGTTTTACTGAGGTCCATAACCTCACAAAGCCTAACCAGCTGTATCGAGAGTATTACGTAGAGCTCAGAGGATCAAATTAGTATACACTTTAGTGACAGGCACCTTAATTTGATGTATGAATAAGAAGATCGAAAGTTACACCGTTCGACAATGTTACCAGCTTCATTGAGAGACGAATAGCTTAGGCAATATATTCCCATCCGTCCTGTGATTCCGAAAGTCAAACAAGCCATTTCGGGAGTATATCCGCTGAATTATATTGCCAATGGACACCATAATTCTCAGCATGAACATTAAAGAAGAGAGACAAATTGACCTCGATTATTGTCAATTGGTCTACAGTCAGTCTTCTCATCGAATTCCTTACATTCCGAGAATATAACCTGCCGTATCGAGAATACAACATCGCGATTAGAGATACAAATTAGTAGATATTTTAACCGACGAGCACCTTAATTTCGTGCATGACATTGAAGATCGAGTTTCAAACCGATCAAGAACATTAGCAACATCCATTGGAGTAGAACGGCTATGTCAGTAGCACCACCTACCATGTGATACCGAGAGTCAAATCAGGTAATCCGGGAGTAAATTCGCTGAACAGTCTTTGCATTAGACACGATAATTCACGGAATATATATTCAAGGACAACTTTAAGCCGTTGTAGAACTTTCCGTACTGACCTAGAGCCTAACTCTTTACTGAACGCCTTACTTTCCGAGAAGCTAACTGTCTGCATCCGGAGTATAAATTCGTGATCGCGAAAGCGAATTAGAATACAAGTTACTGACGGTCACATTAATTTTATATATAAAACAGAACATCGAGTGTGAGAACGTTACCACCATCTTTAAAGTTCGAACGGCTGTCACTAGCATCTCACATCCTATGATTCCGAGTGTCAAACCAGGTGTTCCGGGAGTACATGCGCTGTACCGTTCTGGCAATAAGCACCTTAATCCACGGTATGAAACGTTACGTAGGAATTCACACCATTGTACCACGTTAAATATTGGCATGTATTCCAAATATTTACCGAAGGCCTTACCTTCCGAGAACCTGTCCTGCTCCTTCGAGAGTGTATCGTCGTGATCAGAGAATCAAATTAGTACACACTTTAGAGTCTGGCACCGCAATATCACGTATGAAATATATGGTCGAAGGTCAAACGCTTGGAGAACGTTACCACCATCTTTGTCGGCCGATAGGCAAAGTCAATAGATTCTCCTCTCCTGTTACGGGAGCCATGTCTGGAATTCCAGCAGTAAATCCCCTGCAGAGTATTGACAATAGAATCTTCAATTCATGAGACGAGTAATAATGTAAAGAGTCAAACTGTTTGAAAACGTTAAGCAATGGTATAAAGTCATATTCCTTCCCGGATTCCCTACAATTCGAGAATATGACCCGCTTGTATCGTGGGTACAACTTTGTTCTCAGAGAACCAAACTAGTGGCAATTTCAGCAGACGGGGACCTTAAATTCATGTATGAATTGAAAGATTTTGCGCCATACCGTTGGAGAACGTTCCCACCCTCTGCGTGAGACGAACTGCTGAGTCAATCCTATCCTGTGATTCGTAGAGTCAAACCAGGTAATCCGGAGTCAATCCGCAGTACACTATTGGCAATGGAATCACTAATTCACGGTATGTATATTAAGGCAGAGAGTCGAAAAGATGTGAAAACGTTACCAGTTTGTGCAACATCATACACTTTGTCGCATACTGTACCTTCCGATAACATGAAGCGCCCTATCGGAGGTATAACATCGTATTCAAAGAATCAAATTAGAACTCACTTTTGTGAGGGTCACCTTAATTTTATATATGAATTAGGAGATCTAGTGTCACACCGATCGAGAACGTTGCCATCTTCTGTGAGAGGTGAACATCTACGTCAGTAGCTTCACCTATTCTGTGATTCCGTAAGTCAAGCATGGTATTCTGGTAGAAAATTCGCGGAAGAATTTTGGCAATGGACAATCCTCAATTCGCGGTTTGACTATAACAGAAAAGCGTCAAACCGAATGAGAACGTTACTAATTGATATAGGGTCCATCGTTTTACCGAATGCCATTCATCCGAGAAGCTATCCCGCTGTATCGAGAGTATACCTACGTGTTTAGGGAAACACAATATTATACAGTTTAGTGACGGCACCTCAAATTCGTCCAAGAATTAGGTGATAGAGTGTCAAACTCTTCGAGATCGTTACCACCTTCTATGAGAGTGGCGCAGCTACGTCGATAGCTTCACCTATCCTGTGATGACGAGATTCATACCAGTCATTGCGGGAATATATCGGCTAAATTATATAGGCAATTGACATCATAATTCACGGTGTGAACATTAACGTAGAGAGTCAATCTGTCGGAGATCATTATCAGTTGGTATATAGACACTCTTTTTACCGAAGGCCTTACCTTGTGACAACACATCTCACTGTGTGCAGATAATAATGTCGTGTCCATGGAAACAAATTAGTACGCATTTTAGTTATGTACACCTTAATTTCATGCACAAATTAGAATAGGGACTCTCAAATCGTCCTACAGCGTTCCCACCTGCTTCGAGAGCCATACTTCTTGACCAACAGCTGCACCTACCCGGTAATTCCAAGGGTCAAACAAGGTATTCAGAGTGACAATCCACTGTATAGTACTGGCAGCGGTCATCTTAACACAAGGTATGAATTGTCAAGCTGATCGTCAAACCGTTGAAGAACATTACCTACTCCCATAGTGTCAAACCTGTTACCGAAAGCCTTCCCTTCCGTGAAGCTATCCCGCCGTATCGATAGTATAACTTCGTGTCCAGAGAAACACATATGTATTCATTTCAATATTACCATAGCGTCATGTATGAATTACAAAATCAGAAGACAATCTGCCCGAGAACGTTTTCACTTTCTTTGAGAGTCGAACGGCTAAGTCAAATGCTTCACGCATCCTGTGGTTCCGGCCAATAAATGACAAAAATGAAGCAGACCGTCATACCGTTGTAGAACCTAGTGCTATAGAGTCAAACTCTATCCTGAAGTGTTATGGAGCCCGCCACTATAATGTCTACTAATTTGTATTTCGGAACACGAAGTTATACCATCGATACAGCGGACTATGTTCTCTGAAGGTAAAGTATCAGATAAATAGAGTGTCCTTATGCTAATTGGCAATGTTCTCAAACGGTTTTACGTTCATATTTGGTATTCATACCGTGAATTAAGGTGTCTATTGTTAATACCGATGAGCGGATTTACTCCTGGAATACACGGTTTGACTCTCGGAAACACAGGGCATCTGAATCAACTAAGTAGATCCAATCTCATAGACGGCCGTGACGGACTCGAACGGTTTCACCATCGAACCTCAAATTCATACGTGAATTTATGGTGACGTGACTAAGCTGTATACTAATGTGTTTCGCTATACTCCAAGCTGTACTCTCGATATGGCGGGTTAGCATCTCGGTCACAAAGGCATTCGGTGAAACGTTTGAATTTATAGCAGTTGTTATTATCTCACACGGTTGTGACGCTCCATTTTAATATTCAATCCGTGAATTATGGTATTTTTTATCAATACTGTACAGCGCATTTACTCGCGGAATATCTGGTTAAACTTTCGGAGTCACAGGATGTATGAAGATAATGACATAGCCGTTCGAATGACAAAGAAGGTTGTAACTATCTTGAATTATTTGACACTCGATTCTGTTATTCTTACATGAAAACTGTTTGCCTGCCTGATAAAATGTATAATAATTTCTACCTCTGAACACCATGTGTTACTCTCGATAGTGGGTATTAGGCTTTCGGAGGGTATGACATTCCATAAAATGTCTAACTTTGTACCAATTGGTAATATTATCAAACGGATTGGTGCTCTACATTAATATGCAAACCGAGATCATCGGATTACATTAAAAGTAGTGTACAGCGTATTGAATCCAGGAATACCTGGTCTGTCCCTCGGAATCACAAAAAAGTGCAGCTATTGTCTGAGCAGTTGGGCTCTCAAAGCAGATGGGATCGTGCTCCAAATGTTCTACCCTCGCCACTTCGCCACTCGTACATGAAAATCAGTTGCCCGTCTGCAAAGATGTCTGCTAATTTGATCCCATGAGTAATAAGCTGTGGGGCGGGTGGTGCTTCTCGGAATGATAGGCCTGCCGTAAAATGTTTATCCCTATACGAAGGGGTAACGTTATATAATGATTTGACGTGATACTTTTATAATCAAACCGTGAATTAATTTGTCTATTGCCAATACCTTTCAGCGAATGTTCTCCTGGAATGCCTGGATTGACGCACGGAATCACAGGATAGATGAAGCTGTAAAGTTAGCCGTTCCACTCTCAAGGAATCGGCTAACTTTCTCGAAATGTATGACCCTCGGTCTACTTGTTAATAATGAAATTAATGTGCTCGTCTCTAAAATTTTTACCAGTTTACTTCTCTGACCACGAAGTTATACTCTCAATCCGGCAGGGCATCGTCTCCGAAGGTTGAGCTATCTGTAAAATGATTTACTCTCTACCAATCGGTAACGTTCTACAACTTTGTGACCCTCTACTTTAATATTTATACCGGGAAGTAGGGTTTTTAATGCCGATAATGTACATCGGATTTAAATGTAAAATACCTCGTTTGAATCTCGAATCACAGGATAGGTGACGCTATAGACATAGCTGTTCGACACTCAAAAATGGTGCTAACGTTCCTGATCGGTTTGATCTTGGATCATATAATATCATACATGAAATAATGGTGCCCGTCACTAAGATGTCTACTTATATGTTTCCATGGACACTAAGCAAGGCACCTCCTACATAGAGTTGGTCTTCTCGGAATGTAAGGCCTTCGAAAAAATTTTGATTCTTCGCGAATAGGTAGCGTCTACAACGGTTTGCAACTCCCCTTTAATATTAGAACCCTGAATTAAGGCGTCAATTGCCAGTAATCTCCAGCGGATATCCTAGAGGAATACCTGGGTTGACTCTTGGAATCAATGCATAGGTGAAGTTATTAACTTTGTCGTCCGTCCCTCACAGAAGGTGCTAATGTTCTCGTACGGTTTGACCCTCGATCTTCTAATTCAGACATGAAATTAAGGTGCACGTCACTAAAATGTATATCAATTCGCTCCTCTGAACACGATGTTATGCTCGGGATACAGTGGGTTATGCTTTCGATGGGTGAGGACATCATTAAGACGTTTGATTCTATACCAATTGGAAACGAGCTCAAAATTAGTGTTGCTCTACTTTAACATTCAAACCGTGAATTGAAGTGTGTATTGCCAATACTGCTCAGCTGATTAACTCCCGGAATACCTGGATTGCGTCTCGGAATCACAGGATGGGGGAGCCATGGACTTATCCGCCTTACTCTCAAAGAGGGTTCCATCATTTTCGAGCTGTTTGAGCATGGATCTTCTAATTCATACATGACGTTAAGAGGCCCGTCACAGAAATGAATACTAATTTCTTTCTTTGAACACGAAGTTATATTCTCGGAAGGCAGCGTCATTGGTAAAACGTTTGACTTTATAGCAATTGGAATGGTTCTCAAATGGATTGACGCTCTGCTTTATCTTTCAAACCGTGAATTAATGTGTCTATTGCCAATAATGATCAGCGGACGCTCAGAATCATAAATATAGGTGCAGCTGTTGACGCAGCCCTTGGACCCTCAAAGTAGGTGGGATCGTTCTCCAACGGCTTGACTATCGATTCTTCCAGTCGTACATGAAAGTAATGTGTCCGCCTGCTAAAATGTCTACTCATCTGTTCCTGTGAAAACTACGCAAGAGAAACGCTACAGCATGCCAATTGTTAATGTTATCCTACGGCTTGCCTCTCTCCCTTAACTTCATGCCGTGAATTAACGTGTGCATTTGCAATAGTACTTAGCGACTTTTCTCGATGATATGCTTTTTCTACTCACGGAATCACAGGTAGAAGGAGCTATTGACTTATCCGTTCGTCACTCAAAGAGGGTAGGAACGTTCTCGAGCGGTTTCACCCTCGATCTTCTAATTCATACATGACGATGAGGTGCTCGTGACTCAAATGAAGACTAAGTCCCTTCTCTGAACACGAAGTTATATTCTCGTTGAAGCCGGTGAGATTCGCGGAAGTGAACGCCATCGGTAAATGTTTGACATTATAGAAATTGGTAATGTTCTAAATCGTTTTGACGCTCTACACTTGTATTCAAACCGAGAATTAACGTGTCTCTGGCCGATAATATTCAGCGCATTTACTCCCGGAATACCCCGCTTGATTTTCGTAGTCACAGGATAGGTGAAGCTACAGACTTTGCCGTTCGACTCTAAAAGTTAGTGGTAACGTTCTCGTAATGTTTGACGCTCGATTTACTATTCATACATGAAAATGACGTGTTCGTCTGCTACAATGGTTACTAATTTGTTTCCGTGAACATTAAGCTAGGCACTCGCTGCGCTGGGTTAGGTTCTCCTATGGAAAGGTATTCTGTAAGAATAATCACATTGTACGAATTGGTAAATTTCTTCCACGGTTTGACTCACTGCGTTAATACACATACCCCGTATTAAGGTGTCTACTTCCAAATCTATTCATCGGATTAACTACAGGATAACATGGTTTGACGCTCCTAAGCACAGGGGAGATGAAGATGTTGACGCCACTCAACTCCCAATGAAGGTGGTAACGTTCTCAGACGCTTTGACTCTCGATGCTGATATTCACACACAATCATGTGGTGTCCGTCCGTTACAGTGTGTCCTAGCTTGTTTCCGCAAACATTTTCGAGACAGTCGCTACGGTGGGATAGGTTCTCGGAGGGTAAGGTATCCGGTGAAAAGTTTGAACCTATACCAGTAGGTAACGTTCTATGATGGTTCCAATCACTATACCACTGTTTATACTGTAAAATAGGGAGTATAATGCCAATACCGTACAGTGGTTCTACTCCCGGAATACCTGGTTTGACTAGCGGAATCACGGGATAGATGAAAGTATTGTCTTAGCCTTACGGTTGTTAGGAATGTGGTAACGGTACCGATAGGTTTGACCCTCAATCATGCAATTCATACATGTAGTTGAGGTGCCTGTCACTAATGTGTATAGCAATTTCTTTCTCTATACACGAAGTTATACTCTCGATATAGCGGGATATGTTCTCTGATGGTAAGTACTTCGGAAATAGGTTTGACCGTATACCTATATGCAACGTTCTATAACGGTTTGTCGCTGCAATTTAATAATCATTCCGTGAATTAAAGTGTCTCTTGTCAATACTGTACAGCGGATTTACTCCCCGTATTACTGTTTTTTTTCTCGGAATCATAGGATAGTTGTAGCTATTGAATTATCCGGTCGTCCCTCGTAGAACGTGGTAACATTCTCCAACGGTTTGCCGCTCGATCTTCTAATTCAAACATGAAACTAAGGAGCACGTCACTGGAACAAATACTATCTTCTTTCTCTGAACACAAAGTTATGCTTTTCATGAAGCTGGTGAGGATCGTGGTAGTTAACGCCATCGGTAAACCGTTTTAGTTTATATCAATTGATAAGATTCGCAGACGGTGTGACGCTGTACGTTATAATTCGGACCGTGAATTAAGGTGTCAATTGCCGATACAGATCAGCGGATTTCTTCCCGGAATAGCTAGTATGCCTCGTCCAATCACAGGATACGTGAGGCTATTCACACAGCCGATCGCCTCTCACAGCAGGTAGCAACGTTCCTGAGCGGCTTGACCCTCGATCATTTTATTCATAATGAAATTAAGGTGCCCGTCACTGAAATGAAGACTAATTTCTTTTCGTGAACTCGAACTTATACACAGGATGAAGCTGGTCTGTTTCGCGGAAGGTAAGGCTTTCGATAAAACGTTCGACTTTATACCAATTGGTAATGCTCTCTTACGGTTTGACGCTCTACATTGCACAACA
Source organism: Lasioglossum baleicum (assembly GCF_051020765.1). NCBI lineage: Eukaryota > Metazoa > Arthropoda > Insecta > Hymenoptera > Halictidae > Lasioglossum > Lasioglossum baleicum. The sequence continues at coordinate 62,148 of NW_027469432.1, read as the reverse complement.
GTGAATTAAGGTGTCTATTGCCAATACCGTTCAGCCGATTTACTCCCGCAATACCTAGTTTGACTCCCGGAATCTCGGGATAGGTTGAAGCTATTCACTTAGCCGTTCGGTTTTCAAAGAAGGTGGTAACGATCTCGAACGGTTTTTCCATCTGCCCTCAGACTCAAAAATTAAAATAAGGTGCCCGTCATAAATCGTATACCAACTTGCTTCTCTGAACACGAAGCTATACTCTCGATACAGCGGATTAGCATCACGGAAGGTAAGGCCTTCTGTAAAATGTTTGACACTATACCAGTAGGTGAAGTTTTACAACGGTATGATTCAGTACTGTACTATTTTTACTGTAAATTAAGGTGTCTATTGCCAATACTATGCAGCGGATGGACTGTAGGAATTCCTGGTCAATATGAATATCTGTGAAGCTATTGACATAGCAGTACGACTCTAAAAAAGGATGATAACGTTCTCGAACAGCTTGACTCTCGATTTTGCTATTCATACGTGAAACTTAGGTGTCCGCCTGCTGAAATGTCTACTGATTTGTTTCCGTGAAAATTAATATAGACTCTCGCTGCAGCGGGGTAGGTCCTCAGAAGGTAAGGTACAGATTTAAGGAATTACTTTATTTTGATTAATAATGTTGTCCGGTGGTACGACTCCATGTATGAATAATAGGATCGAGTGTCAAACATTTGGAAAACGTAACAAAATCGAACGGCTAAGACAGTAGCATGACCAATCCTGTGATCCCGAAAGTCGAGCCAGGTATTCCGGGAGTAAATCCGCTGTACAGTATTGACAAAAGACACTTTCATTCATGGAATGATTATTTAATTACAACGTCAAATCGTTATTGAACGTTGCATATTGGTATACGGTTAAACCTGTTTCCGAAGACCTTACCTTCAGAGAACCTAACCCGCTGCAGCAGCAGTATAACGTCGTGTTCAGAGAAACACATTGGTAAACATTTTAGTGACGGTCGCCATAGTTTCATGAATTATCTGCAAAGATCGAGTGTCAAACCGTTCCTGATCGGAACCACCTTCTTCGGAATCGAACGGCTAATTCAATAGCTACACCTATTCTGTGATTTCGGAAGTCCAACAGGGTATTTCGAGATTAAATCCGCTGTACAGTATCGGCATTAATATCCCTACTTCGCGGTATCAGTATTAAAGTGCACAGTGACACAATTGTACCACGTCACCTATTATTGGTATCGTGCCTAACTTTTCACCGAAGCCCGTACCTTCCGAGATGATAACCCGATGCAGCGATGGACTAACTTAATGCCCACTTTATTAAGCGGGTGGAATTGTAGCAGATGGACACCTTAATCGTGTAAATCAATATGCATGCCGAGAGTCAAACCGATCGGGACTGTTACAACCTTCTTTGTGAGTCAAGCGTCTAAGTCGATAGCATCACCTATCCTATATTTCTTAGAAACAATCCAGGTATTCTGAAAGTAAATCCACCAAAAAATATTGGCAGGAGACACCTTATTTCAAAGTACGGATATTAAGATAGTGAATCAAACCGATGGAGAACGTTACAAATTGGAATGGTCTCAAACTTTTCGCCGAATACCCTGCCTTCCGAGAATGTACCTCGCTGGGGCGAGAGACTATCTTTATGCCCACTTTATTAAACGGGAGGAATTGTAGCAGATAGACACCTCAATCGCGTAAATCAATATGCAGACCGAGAGTCGTGCCGCTCGATAACGTTACAACTTTCTTGAGAGCCGCACAGCTAAGTCAATCGCTCAACGAACCCTGTGACTCCGAGACCCAAGCCAGGCAATCCGGAAGTTAATCCGCTGAGGAGTATTGGCCAGAGACACATTAATTCACGGTTTGAATGTTTTGAGTACATCGTGAATACGTATGAGAATATTACCAATTGCTATAATGTCAAGCATTTTACTGAAGACTTTAACCACTGAAAAACTAACCCGCTTTGTCAAGAGTATGACTTCCTGTTCAGGGGATCAAATTAGAATACATTTTAGAGACGGTGACGTTAATTTTATTATGAATTAGAATATCGATGGTCAAGCAGCTCGGGAACGTTATCACATTGTGTAAGACACGAACGGCTAAGTCAATAGCTTCAACAGTCCTGCGATTCCGATATCCAAACGAGGTATTCCGGGAGTAAATCCGCTGAACAGTATTGGAAATGGACACCTTACTTCACGGTTTGAATATTAAGATAGATGGTCACCCCGTTTGAGAGGCGTTACCAGTTGCTATAAAATCAAACGGTTTACTGAAGACCTTACCTTCCACGAACATCACCCGCTTCACCGAGAGTATAACTTTGTGTTCACAGAAAGAAATTAGTCTTCATTTTATTGAAGGGTACCTTAACTCCATGTATGAATTAGAAGATCGAGTGTCAAACCGATCGAGAAGAATACCGCCGCCCGTGAGGGGCGAACGGCTTTGTCAATAACCTCACCTTTCCAGTGATTCCGAAAGTCAAACCAGGTATTCTGGGTTCAAATCCGCAGAACAGTATTGGCATCACACACGTTAATTCACGGTATGAAATTAAAGTAAAAGGCCAATTCGTAGGAGGATATTCCCAACTGTGATAAGGTCTGTAAATTTACCCAATAGCTTGCCGTCCGAGAACCCAACCCGCGGAAGCAATTCCATGCTTAGTTTTCACAGGAACAAATGAGTAGATATTTTAACTGGCGGACACCTTATTTTCATGTATGAATTAGAAGATCCAGGATGAAACAGTGCGAGAACGAAACCTCCATGTTTCAAATTCGAGCGGCTAAGGCTATAGCTTCTCCCATTCTGTGATTCCGAGAGTCAAATCAGGTATTCCGCAAGTAAATCTTCTGTTGGGTGTGGGCACTAGGCACCCTATATCACTGTGTAAATATTAAAGTTCGCAGTAAAACCGTTGTAGCACGTTACCAGTTCATATAATGTGATTTTTTTTACAGAATACCTAACCTTAGGATAACCTAAGCTGCTCTATTGAGTGCCCTGTTTAATGTTCCCGGAAACAAATTTATATAAATTTTAGCAGACGAAAACGATATTTTCATGCATGAGTAGCAATATGTAGAGTCAAATAGGTCGCGAACGTTACCACCTTCTTTGATAGCCGAACGACTAAGTCAATTGCTACACATATCCTGTAATTCCGAGCGTATAATTAGGTATTCCAGGAGTAAATGCATTGAACATGATTGGCAATGGACATCTTAGATCACGGTATGAATATAAAAGAACAGAGTCAATCCGTTCGAGAACGTAACCGGTTGGTATAAAGTCAGACGTTTGTAGTGAAGCTAACCCGCAGTATCGAGAGTACAACTTCGTGAATAGAGAAGAAATTTGGTTTACATTTTAGAGATGAACACCTTTATTTCAAGCATGAATTAGATGACTGAGGGTCAGACTGTTCGGGATCGCTACCACCTTCTTTGAGAGTCGTACGGATAAGTCAATAGCTTCGCCAATACTTTGATACCCAGGGTGAATGCAGGTATTCTGCGTTTAAATACGCAGTACAGTATTGGCAATAGACACCTTAAGTTACGATATAAATAGTGATATAGAGATTCAAACCGTCATAGAACGTTACCTACTGGTATAGGTCCAAACATTTTATCGGAAACCTTATCCTCCGAGAACCCAACCCGCTCTAGCGACTGTCTTGAGAATGATCGCGAAAAGAAATTAGGACACGTTTTGCGGGCGGACACCACATGTTTGCGTATAAATGTCAGCATCGAATGTCAAAGCATCCGAGAACGTTACCACCATCCTTGAGGTTCGTGCGACTAAGTCAATACCCTCACCTATCCCGTGATTACGATAGTCCAACCAGGTACTTCGGCAGTATATCCGGTGAACAGAATTGGCATCAAACACCTTAATTCACGGTTTGAGTATTAAAGTACAGCGTCAAACCGTTTAAGAGCACTGCCAATTGGAATAAATTCAAACACCATAACGATGGCCATACCTTCGAGGAAGCTAACCCGCCGTTTGGAGAGTATAGCTACGTGATGAGGGAAACACAATAGTATACAATTTCGTGATGTCCCCATAAGTCCATCCACGAATTAGAATATTGAGTGTCAAACCGGTTGAGAACGTTGCCACCTTGAGTGAGAGATGAACAGGTAAGTCGATATCTTCACTGATCCTGCGATTCCGAAAGTCAAACCAGGTATTCCGGGAGTAAGTCCGCTGAACAGTATTGGCAATAGTCACCTCAATTCGCGGTTTTATTATTAAAGTAGAGCGCAATACTGGTTGAGAACGTCACCAATTGGTATAATGTCAAATGTTTTACCGAAGTCGTTACGTTCCGCGAACATCACTGGCTTCATCGAGAGCGTATCGTCGGGTTCTGAGATAGAAATCAGTCTTCATTTCGGTGATGGGCACCGTATCTGCACGCATGAATTAGATAATCGAGGGTCAAACCGATCAGGAACGTTACCAGCTTCTTTATGAGACGAACGGCTAAGTCAATAGCTTCACCTATCCTGTGATTCCCAGAGTAGGTAATCCGCGGCTAAATCCGCTGTGCAGTATTGGCATTAGACACGTTTTTTCACAGTATGAATACTAAAGTAGAGTGTCCAGCAGTCGGCGAACATTACCAATTCGAATATGGTCAATCCTCTTACAGAAACCCCTACCGTCCGAGAACCTAACGTTCTGTATCGAGAGTATAACTTCGTACTTCAAGAAGAAAATTAGTATTCTTTGTTTTGACGGGTAACCTAATTTCATAAATAAATACGAAGAGCGAAAGTCTAACCGTTCGAGAACATTATCAACATATTAGAGAGTCGAACGGCTAAGTAAATAGCTTCGCATATACTTTGATTTCGATAGTCAAACCAGATATTCCGGGAGGAAATGCGTAGTACAGTATTTTCAATAGACACTTCAATTCACGTTTTGAGTGTCAAAGCAGGCCGTCAAACCGATGTAGAACATTACCTACTGGTGTAGGATGTAACTTCATACAGAATGCCTTACCGTCCGAAAAACTGACCCGCCGTATCGCGAGTATAACTCCGTGTTCAGAGGTACAAACTAGTATACATTCGAGTGACGAGCACCTTCATTTCAAGCATGAATTAGAAGATGGAGGGTCAAACCGCTCGTGAACATTGCCACCTTCTGTGAGAAACGAACGGCAACGTCAATAGTTTTACGGATTTTGCGATATCGCGAGTCACTCCAGGCATTCAGGGAGTAAATGCGCTGTTTTGTATTGGCAATAGATACCGTAATTCGCCGAGAGAATATTAAAATAGTGCGTCACACCGTATGAGAACGTTACCAATAGGAATAAAGTCAAATGATTTACTGTATCCCTTAGCCTCCGATGCCTATCGCATTATATCGAGAGTATAACTTGAATTTCAGGGGCAGAAATTTGTATACATTTTAGTGACCGGCACCTTATCTACATATACGAATAAGAAGATGGATGTGTCAAACCGTTCGAGAACGTTACCAGCTTCCTTCACAGACGAACGGCCAAGTCAATAGCTTCACCTATGCCAGGATTCCGTGAGTCAAATGTGGTATTCCTGGAGTAAATCAGTTGAACAGTTTTGCAATGGACACTTTATTTCACGGTACGAATATTAAGGTAGAAGGTCAATCCATCGGAGAAAATTACCAGTTCATATACATTCATTCTTTTTACCAAATATATTACCTTCCTTGAAACTAACCCGCTGCAGCCAGTGTCTAACTTATTGCTCACGGAAACAAATCAGTAGACATTATAGTAGAGGCACACCTTATTTTCATGAATGAACAAAATTTTCGAGAGGCAATCCTTTCGAGAACAATCCCACCTGCCTTTAGAGTCGTACGGTTAATTCAATAGGTTCACCTGTCCTGATATTCCGATAACCAACCCAGATATTATGGGAGGAAATAAGCTGTACGCTATTGGTAATGGACACCTTAATTCACGGTATCAATATTAACGTAGAGCTTGAAACATTTTCAGAACGTTACCAGTTGATATAAAGTCAAACCTTTTACCAATTACATTACCTACCGAGAACCTACCACGCAGCAGCGACCGTGTTGCTTAATGTAAACGCAAACAACTTAGTATACATTGGAGTGACACACTCCTTAACTTCATGTATGAATAAGAGGATCGAATATCAAACCATTCTAGAACGCTTTCACCTTTTTGAGAGTCGAAAGCCCGAGACAACAGCTTCACCTATCCTATGATTCCATGAGTCAAGACTGGTATTCCAGGAGCATGTCCGCTGAATAGTTTCAGCAATAGACACCTTAGTTCACGGATTGAATATTTAGGTAGAGTGAGAAAGCGTTTTAGAGCGTTGCCAATTGGTATAGAGTCAAACAGTTTACCGATAGCCTTTCCATTGGAGAAGCAAAACCTCCGTTTCGACAATATTAGTTCGTGTTCGGAGAAAGAAATTAGTCCTCATTTTAGTAACGGTCATCTTAAGTTGATGTAAGAACTAGAAGCTTGATAGTGAAACCTTTCGAGAACGTTGCCACCCACTTTTAGATTAGAGCAGATAAGTCAATAGCTTCACCTATCTTGTGATTCCGAAAGTCAAACCAGGTATTACGGGTGAAAGTCCGCCGAAGAATTTTGGCAATAGGCACCATAATTCACGGCTTGAATATTACATTAGAACGCCAAAACGTTTGAGAGCGATACCAATTGGTATAAGGTCAAACCTTTTTACCTATGGCCTTACCTTCAGAGTATGAATACAGCCGGTTCGAGGGTATAACTTCATGTTCAGAGGAAGCAACTGGTCTTCCTTTCAGTGACTGGCACCCTAATTTCATGTACGAATAAGAAGGTCGAGGGTCAAACCGTTCGAGAACGTTGCCACCTTCTGTGGGAGTCGCATGGCTGTCTATTGCTTCACCAGTCCTGTGATACCTAGAGTCAAATCAGGTAATCCGCGAGTAAATCCGGTGTGAAGTTTGTCGACAACTGACAACTTAATTCAACGTATGAATATTAATGTAGACAGTTAAACCGGCGGAGAACGTAGTCAATGCTCATAAAAAAAAAAATTACCGAATACCATACCTTTCGAGATCCTAACACGCTATAGCGTGTGTCCTGCTTAATGTGCACGGAAACAAATTAGTAGATATTTTAACACGCGGGCAACACATGTTTGTGTGTAAGTATCAGCAGCGTGGGCCAAAGCGTTCGAGAACGATACCACCTTCTTCGAGATTCGAACGGCTATGTCAATATCTTCGTCCATCCTGTGATTCCGAGAGTCACGCCAGGTACACTGGGAGTAAATCCGCTGTACAGTATAGGCAATAATATCTTACTTCCTGTTATAAATATTAAAGTACAGGTTCACACAGTTGTACAACGTTACCTATTGGTATAGGGTCTTCCTTTTCACCGAAGGCCGTACCATTCGAGAAACTATCCCGCTGTATCGAGAGTATAACTTCGTGTTCAGAGGTCAAATTAGTATACATTTTTGTGACGGGCAAATTCAATTCATGTAAGAATTAGAAGGTCGAGTGTCAAACCCATCGAGAACGATACCACCTTCTTTGAGCGCCGAACAGCTAAGTCAATAGCTTAGTCTATCCTATGAGTGCAAGTGTCAAACCAGTTATTACGGGATTAAATACACTGTCCAGTACTGGCAATAGACAACTTAATTCACGGTTTGAATTTAAAGTAGGGAGTTAAGAATTTTGAGAACGTTACCAATTGATATATATTCAAACGCCTTATTGATGGCCTCATCCACCGAGAGCCTATCCCGCTGTATTGGAAGTATGACATCGTATACAGAGACACAAATTAATTTACAACTTAGTGACGGTGACCATAATATCACGTATTAATTAGAAGATCGAGGGTAAAACCGTTCGAAATCGTTACCACCTTCTTTTAGAGACGAACGGCTAAGTCCATAGCTTGACGTATTCAAATATTCTGAGAGTCAAACCATGTATTCCCGGAGTAAAATTTACTAATTTGCTACCTTGAACACTGACCAAGACACTTGCTGCAGCTGTTTGGGCTTCTCGGAAGGTATTGCCCTCGGTAAAAAGTTTGACTCTAATTTAAAAGATAAAGCTCTATATCCGTTGGGCGCTCTAACTTCATATTCGTACCGTGAAATAAGCTGTCTATTGCCAATATTGTCCAGCGGATGTGCTCCCGGAATACCTGGTTTTACTTTCGGAATCACAGAATAGCAGATGCTATTGTCTTAGCCGTTCCACTCTCAGCCAAGGTGGCAAAGGTCTCAACGGTTTGACCCGAGATCTTCTAAATCATGCTCTGAGCAATGGTGTCCTCCTATATTATGTATACTAATGTGCTACTCTGGTCACGAAATAATTATCTCGATGCAGCGGGTGTAGTTCGCGGAACGAGAGGCCTTCTGTAAAACGTTGGACTTTACGCTAATTGGTAACGATATAAAACGGTTGGTCGCTCTACATTAATATTCAAACCGTGAATTAAGGTGTTTATTGCTAATACTGTTCAGCGGCCTTAGTTCAGGAATATCTGGTTTGACTTTACCAACCACATCATAGATGAAGCAAATGGAGCAGCGGTTGGTGTCTAACAGAAGGTGGCAACATTCCCGAGCTGTTTGACGCACGATCTTCTAATAAATACATGAAGTTAATGTGCCCGTCACTGTAATTAATACTAATTTCCGTCTCAGAATCCGAAGTTATAGTCTCGATGGAGCCGTTCAGATTCGCGGGAGTAAACGCCTCCGGTAAACGTTTGACTTTGAACAAATCGGTATCATTCTCAAACAGCTTGACACCCTACTTTAATATTCATGCCGTGAATTAACGTGTTTTTTGCTGATACCGTTCAGCAGATTTACTCACTGGATACCAGACCTGACTGTCGGAATAACTGGATAGGTGAAACCATTCACATCGCCGTTTGTGTCTAAAAATGGCGGCTACGTTCACCGACGGCTTTGCTGTCGATTTTTATATTTATTCATGAAAATGTGGTGTCCGTCTGCGAATATGACGACTAATTTGTTTCCTCAAACAATAAGCAAGACATTCGATACGGCGCGATCGGTTCTCGAAAGGTAAGGTAATCGGAAAAAATAATGACTTTATACTAATTGATATCGTCCTTAAACGGCTTGACGCTCCGTTTAAATACCCAAGCCGTGAATTACGGCGTCAGTTGCCCACACTGTTCATTGTATTTACTCGCGGAATACCTGGTTTGCCTCTCGGAATCACAGTATAGGTGAAGCTATGGACTTAGCCGTTCGACACTTACAGAAGGTGAGGAACGTTCTCGAGCGTTTTGACCCTAAATTTTCTATTTCATACGTGAATTTAATGGTGAAGTCACTAGGATGTATACTAACTTGCATCCTTCAACACGATGTTATACTCTCGATACAGCGGGTTTGGTCCTCGGAAGGTAAGGCCTTCGGTAAAACGTTTGACCCCTGTACGTATATGTAACATTCTACAACGGTTTGACGTTGCACTTTAATATTCATACCGTTACTTTAGGCGTGTTGTGCCAATCCTGTTCAGCGCATTTACTCATGGGGTGCCTCGCTTTATTTACGGAACCACAGGGCAGGTGATGCTATGGACGTATCTGTGCGTCCCTCAAAGCAGGTGGTAACGATCTCGAACAGCTTGTGTCTCGATTATGCTGTTCATACAGGAAAATATGGTGTCCGTCTACTAAAATGTCTAATAATTTGATTCCACTACCACTATGCAAGAAACTGCATCCAACGGGTTACGCTTCGCGGAAAGTAATGCCATCGGTAAAATTTTCGTCCTTATCCCAATTGGTAACGGACTCAAACGGCTTGGCGAACTACTTTAATATCAACCCGTGATTTAAGGTGTCCATTGCTAATACTGTTCAGAGGATTGACTGCCCGAATACCTGGATCAGCTCTCTGAATCACAGGAGAGCAGGCGCTATTTTTTAAGCCGCCCCTCTATCAGAGAACGTGGTAAAGCTCATGAACGGTTTGACCCTCTATCTTCTTACCCATACGTGAAACTAAGGTGCGCGTCACTAGAATGTCTACTAATTTGCTCCTCTGAACACGGAGTTATACCATCGATACAGCTGGTTAGGCTGTCAATGTCTTTTAGTTGCGTACGACAGAACGGAGCGGCATACCGGACGGTCTTTATTAATTTCTTTAACCTTAATGTTGTACCGCATGCTATTTTTCAATATTTCCTGTTTATCTCTACATGTTGTAGTTTATCGATATGATATTCTCCATGTTTTCCTATATTTTCAATTTTCAATTTAAAAAATTGTATTTCAATATAAAAATTTCTTTTGAATTAGTTGAGTTTAGTTTTATGCCAATATCTGGTAAAATTCTTTGTTATTTCTTATGATTGTCTGTATGCGTACTACCGCTCCCGCAGCTACACAACTGGCGATGTTTTGTTCTTGCGTATGGCATATCGGAACGTCATACTGGATGGTCTTCGTTAATTTCCTTAACCACAATGTTGTACTGTACGCATGCATTTGCAACTTTCCATTTATTTATGATTACTGCCATTTGCTGTCATGATATTTTCCATTCTTTACATAATAATCAATTTTTATTGTAATAGGTTGTATACCATCTTATAAGAGTCTTTGGAATTGTTTTAGTGCACGTTCATGTCCTTATTTTGTTATACATGTTATTTTATATGATTGTCGGTATACGTACCTAGGCTGCCGGAGCGTCACGAGTGAAATAGTCTTGTAGTTTAGACGCTACTGCATAATCTTCATTAATTTCATTAACCATCATATTGTACCTTATGCACTCTTTCGCGGTTTTCTATTTATTTCTACATTCAGCACTTTACTGTTATGATATTTTCAATTTTCTTCCAAATTTTCTTTTTGAATTTTAAAAAATTACATTTCTCAGGGAAAGTGTCTTCGGAATTAGATGAGTGTACGTTTATGACATTATTTTGTTAAACATAGAGTTATTTTATATGATTGTCTGTATGCGTACATACGATGCTGGTGCTACACGGTCGGCAAGGACTTGTAATTGCGTACGGCAGAACGGAGCGGCACTGCTGAACGGTCTTCGATATTCTTATTATCCTCCATTTTGTAACGTATGCATTATTTCCCAGTTTCCTATTGATTTACAAATACTCTCATTTAATGTTATCATATTTTCGATTATTTTGAAATTTTCTATTTCTATTTTAAAAAATAGTATTTCACAGTAATAGTGCCTTTAGAGTTTGTTGAGTGTACGTTTATGTCATTATTTTGTTAAACTAATTGTTATTTTACATTATTGTCTCCATACGTACGAAGCGACTTGACTGACGTGGGCTCGTGGTTGCGTAGTGCAGATGGAACCAGCACCACTGGACGGACAACGTTAATTTCTTTAACTATATTATTGTCCCGTATGCATTCTTCCTACGCAATTTCCGATGTATTTCCACGTACTGCTATTTACTGTTTTGGTACTTTCGACATTCTTCGTAATTTTCAATTTTTATTAAAAGGTTTGATTTTCGTCGTAGAAGTATCTTTGGAATTAGGTGAGTATACGTTTATGACATTATTTTGTTAAACTAGTTACTACATTATATCAATGTCTTTATACGTAACTATGCTGCCGGAGCGACACGACAGGCTATGTGTTGTAGTTACGTATGGCAAATTGGAGCGGCACTACTGAATGGTCTTCGATAATTTCATAATCCTTGATTTTGTACGGTCTGCATTTCTTAGCAGTTTACCATTTATTTATAGATACTGTAATTGACTCTTATGATATTTTCGATTCTTCTAAATCCTCAAATTTCAAATTACAATAATTTACTGTTTAGGAAAAGTGTCTTTGGAATTAGTTGAGTGTTCGTTGATGACAATATTTTGATAACTTCTTGGTTATATTATAGGATTGCCTCCATGCGTACCTACGCTTCCGGAGCGACACTGCTAGAGCAATCCTATAGTTGTGTATAATATATCGGAGCGACACTGCAGTATGGTCTTTGTTAACATCTTTAACACGTTAAGCGCCACGCCGGTCCTTAGGGACCGGCGCTAGACTTTTCGTTCAGGCCGCGTCGGTCCCTGCGGACCGGCGACAGATTTGTCCTTGTATCGCGGCGCGTTTGTCGGTCCTTGCATACTTTTGAGACTGAACATTTAAATTATGCTATATCGTTTCTTATTTTGTCAATGCTTCAAGTAAAATAATAATGATAAATGAATATAATAAAGTATATACACCGTATATATTGCAATTGGAAAATGTCAGGTTCTCGAGTGCAACTTATTTGGTAGTGGAGTGGCAAACATAAGAAGACAAGCCCTGATCATCAACATGGGTTACGTTACTCGACATTTATTTATACTCTGGCTCGCCTATCGCCAATCGGCCTGGCAAGGCCCTGCCCGTCGGACGGCTAACTATCGCCTGAACGAAAAGTCTAGCGCCGGTCCCTAGGGACCGGCGTGGCGCTTAACGTGTTAACCTTGATATTGTACCGTTTGCAATCGTTGGCACTTTTCCATTTATCTCTACATACTGTGACATACTGTTTTGATATTTTCGATATGTTTCAAGATTTTCTACTTTTAGTTATAGAAATTGTATTCTCAGTAGAAGTGCCATTGGAGTTATTAGCGTGCCACGACTTTAATGTCAGGTTCTAAACATATTTTTATTTTATGCCACAGTTAGAATACGTACCTACCTATCCGGAGAAACACGACTGTCAATGTCCGGAATGGTGTCGAACTTTCTTTCGAGTGATCCGTCGACATTACTGTATGGTCATCGTCAATTTCCTTAACCATAACATTGTACCGTATGCTTTCATTCTCAGTTCTCTATTTATTTACAAATACTGGAATTTACTGTTATGATATTTTCAATTTTCATCGAAATTCTCAATATATATATTAAAAAATTGTATTTTTTCAGTAAATGTGCCTTTAGATTTAGTTGAGTGTACGTTTATGACATTACTCTGTTAAACTTATTGCTATTTTATATAATTGTCTCTATACGTACCCAGGCTGTCAGAAGAAAGCGACGAGCGTGGCCTTGAAGCAGCGAAGAGAAGAACGTAGCGACACTACTGAATTGTCTTCGATAATTTCATCTATCCTTGATTTTGTAACGTATGCATTTTACCCAGCTTTGAATTTGTAAAGATGTACTGTAATTATCTGTCACGTAGATTTCGATTTCCATTAAAATTTTCAGTTTTTAGTTTAAAAAAATTGTATTTCTTAGTAGATGTGTCATTAGAATTAGTTGAACGCACGCATATGAGACACTTTACTTAAACTTATTGTTATTTTCTATTATGCCCCGTATGCGCACCTACGCTTGCGGAGCGACAGGGCTGGGGTGATTTTGTTGTTGCGTTCGGCAGACCGGAGCGACAATACTGGCTGGCCTTCGTTAATGTCTATAATCATGGTATTTTATCGTCTGCATTATGTTCACTTCTCTGACTAATAGTACATATGGTAATTTATTGTTCTGAAGTATCCTATTCTTTTCAATATTTCTTATCTATAATTTTAAGTATTTCAATTATTAGTACAAGTATGCTTGGAGTTAGTTGAATGTACGTATATGACAATATTCTGTTTTGTTCTTTGTCATTTTATATAATTATCCCTATACGTACCTCTTCCGGAGCGACACGACTGGTGTGGTTCCGCATTTGCGTTCGGTAGTTCGGAACTCACTGCTGCATGGTCTTTGACAATGCCTTTAACCTCCATATTGTACCGTACGCATTCGTTTGCAGCTTTCAATATACTTCTGCATACTGATATTTACTATTATAATATTTCCGATTTTCTTCATATCGATCAATTAAAAATTTCTAATATATTATTTTTTAGGGATAGTTTCTTTGGAATTAGTTGAGTATAAGCTTTTGGCAGTATTTCGTTAAATTCTTTGTCATTTTATATTATTGTCTCAATACGTACCTAATCTTCCAGAGGGAGACGACTGGAGTTGTCCTGTAGTTGCTTTCAGTAGATCGGGGCGACAGTACTGTCTGGTCTTTGTTAATTTCATTAACCATGATATTGTGAACCGTATGCATGCTTTCGCAATTTTCCCTTTGTTTCTCCCAATGCAGTTTACTGTTACGATATTTTCGATTTTTTTTTCATAGTTTTTAACTATTAATTTAAAAAATTGTATTTCATAGCAATAATGTCCTTGGAATTACTTCAGTGTACGATTATGAAATTATTTTTATAAACTTATAGTTTTTGCATATGATTGTCTGTATACGCATCTACGCTTCCGGACCGACACGGGTGGAGTAGTCTTGCAGTTGCATTCCGTAGATCTTTGCGACACTAATGTACGATCTTCGATAATTCCTCTCAGCCTGATATTTTACAGTATGCATTATAACCCCAGTTTTCCATTTATTTCTACATACTGTAATTTGCAGTTATGTTATCTTTGATTTGGTTCAAAGTTGACTATTCATAATATAAGAAATTGTATACCTCAATAAAAGTTTCAGATGAATTCGTTGGGTTCACGTTTATGACATAATTTTGTTCATCGCATTTTTATTTTATACGACTGTGTGCATACGTACCTAAGTTTCACGTGCGACATAACTGGAGTCATCTTGTAGTTGCGTTCGCTATATCAGAGCGACAGTACTGGGTGGTCTTCTTTAATTTCTCTAACCTTGGCATTGTTCTGTACCGGTCTTTGCTTTGTTACCTATGTATTTACAGATACTGTAATTTACTGCTATGATATTTTCATTTCTTTTCAAAATTTTCAATTTTTATTATAAAAAATTGTATTCCTTAGTAATTGTGTCCTTGGAATTAGTTGAGTGTCCGTTTATGACAATATTTTGTTAATTTCTTAGTTATTTTATATGATTGTCACCATATGACACCGCTGGAGTGATCTTGTAGTTGCTTTCGGTAGATAGAAGCGATACTACTGGATGGTCTGCGTTAATTTCCTAAAGCATAATATTGTACCATATGCATTCATTCGCGGTTTTCAAGTTATTTCTACACAATGTAGTATAATTTTATAATACATTCCATTTTCTTCAAAATTTTCAGTTCCTAATTTCAAAAATTGTATTTCTCAGTAAATGTATCTTCGAATTACTCGTGTGTACGTTTATGACAATATAATGTTAAATTCGTTTTTGAATCGTATGATTCATTGTATACGTACCTGCGCTGTCAGCAAGACACGTCTGGCGAGGTCTTGTAATTGCGTACGGCAGATCGGTGGGGAGTACTGTATGGCCTTTGTTAATATCATTATCCTTAATATTGTACCGTATACATTCTTACGGACCTTTCTATTTATTTCAACGTGCTGTAATTAACAGTTACGATATTTTCGATTTTTTTTTTTTTTTTTTTTTTTTTAGAATTTCGTATTCCTAGTTTAAAAAATTGTATTTCTTGATAACAGTGCCTTTGTAATTAGTTGTGTGTTCGTTTGTGGCCATACTTTGTTAAGCTCTTGGGTACTATATAGGATTGTCTCTATACGTATCAGCGCTCCCGTGGCGGCACAGCTGCTGTGGTCTTGTAGTAGCGTTCATCGGATCGGTGTGACACTGCTGTATGGTCTTTGTTAATATTTTTAACCATAATATTGTGCCGTATTAATTCTAACATAGTCAGCTATTAAATTTCATTTGCTGTAATTTACTGTTATGGTATATTCGATTTTTCAAAATTAGAAATTCATGTTTAGAGATTTGTAATTCTTAGTAAACGTATCTCTGGAAATAGTTGAGTGTACGTATATGACAATATTCTGTCAAGCTTGTTGTTAATTTATATGATTGTCTATATGCGTACGTACGCGTCCGGTGCGATACGGTTGGAGTGGTTTTGTTGTTGTGTACGCTAGATCGGAGCGACCGTCCCTTCAGGTCTTTGTTAATTTCTTTGACCTTGATATTGTACCGTGTGCAGTCCTTCTCTGTTTTCTTTTTACGTGTCCATACTATAATTTGCTGTTATGATATCTTCAATTTTTTTCATAATTTTTTATTTTTGTTTTAAGGAATTGTATGTCAGAGTGAACGTGTCTTGGAATTAGCCAAGTGTACGGTTATGACAATATTCTGATAAACTTATTGTTATTTTATATGATTGTACGTATACGTACCAACACTTCCATGTGCTGCACAACTACTGTGGTCTTGTAGTTGCTTTCGGTTGATCGGAGCGGCATTACTGGATGGTCTTAGCTAACATCTGTAACCTTGATTTTGTACCGTATGTATTTTTTCACAGTCAACCATTTATTTACACAAACTGCAATGGAATGCTATGGCAATTTCGATTAGTTTTCAAACTTTCCGATTTTTAATGTGAAAGATAGTATTACTTAGTAAAAGCGTCTTTCGAGTAAGTTGAGTGTACGTTTATGTCGATATCTTGTTAAATTCTTTGTTATTTTATATAATAGTCAGGGTGGTGTTGCAGTTGCGTACAGTAAATCGGAGCATCAATACTGAATGGTCTTCATTAATTTCTTTAATCTTGGCAGTGTAACTTATGCACTTCTCCCATTTTTCTACGTATTTCGGCATACTGGAATTTATTCTAATGGCATTTTCGATTTTGTACAAAATGTCCTATTTTTAATTTTAAAAATTACACTTCTTAGGAAAAACATCTTTGGAAATTGTTGAGTGTACGTTTATAACAATATTTTGATAAACTATTATTATTTTACATGACTTTCTGTATATGTACCTACACTGGCGGTGCTACAAGACTCGTTGGGCTCTGGTTAGCTTAGTGTTATTTTATACGATCATCTGTATACGTACCTACGTTGTCAGAGCGACACGACCGTCGAGGTCTCGTAGTTGCGTACACCAGAACGGTGCGGCACTACTGGATGGTCTTCCATATTTTCCTAAAGCTTGATATTGTACCATATGTATTCCATTGCTATATTCTATTTATTTCTACATACAGCAATTTACTGGAGTAGTACTTTCGATATCTTTCAAATTGTCCTATTTCTAATTTAGCGAATTGAATTCCTCAGTAAAAGTGTCTTTGGAATTAGATGATTGTACCCTTATGGTATTATCTTGTAAAACTAATTGTTATTTTATATGGTAGTCTGTAAATATACTTACGTTGCCGAAGTGACACAGCTGGACTGGATTTGTATGTGCGTACGCCAGTTAGGAGCGTCATACTGGATGGTCTTCGTTAGTTTCTGTAATCATGATTTTACATCGTATGGATTTCTTATCAATATTCCCAATAATTTATACATTCTGTCATTTTCTGTTATCTTAATTTCGATATCATTTCATAATTTTCGATTTCTATTGAAAGAAAATGTATTTCATAGTGAAGCTGCCTTTGGAAATAGTTCAGTGTAAGATCATGACAATATCATGTCAGGTTTGTTGTTATTTTATATGATTGTCTGTAGGCGTACCTACGCTCGCGGCTTGACTCGGCTGTGAAGGTCTTTAGTTGTGTACGGCAGAACAGATCGGCACTACCGGACGGCATTCTTTAACTTCTTTAAACTTGATATTGTACCATACGCATTTGTTCCCGGTAACGATTTATTAATGCATACTGTAATCTGCAGTTACGATATTTACGATTCTTTATCGAAATTTTCAATTATTATTACAAATTTTTTTATTATAAATATTATATATTATATTTTATATATTAAAAAATAATTTTATACTATTTTAGTCGAGTAGTATAGATTTAATTTTATACTATTTTAGGCCAGCAATATAGATTTAATTTTATATTGTTATAAATAATTAATTTTATACTATTTTAATAGTATATATTTAATTTCACATTATTATTGTTAATTTTATACTACTTTAGTCGAGTAGTATAGATCTAATTTTATATTATTCTTATAAATAATTAATTTTAATGTAAAATTTACAAATATTAAAAATTATTTTTAATATTTTATAGGTTTTAAATTTAATTTATTTTTAATATTTATAGGTTTATTACTTTATTTAAGGATACAAAACCTATAAATATTAATTAATTTTAATATTTCATAGGTTTTGAATTTAATTTATTTAAGGATACAGAACCTATAAATATTAAAAAATATTTATTCTAATATTTATAGGCTTATTAATTTTAAGTATACAGAACCTATAAATAATAAAAATTATTTATTTTAATATTTATTGGTTTATTAATTAAACGGATACAAAACCTATAAGTATTAAAAATTAATTATTTTAATATTTACAGGACTTTAAATATAATTTATATGAAAATAATAAAATTTATGTATTTGAAATTTTTAATATTATAGATTATTAATTATTTATAATAATTTATTTATAATTTATATGTAAATATATATTTATGTAATTATTAATTAATTAAATTTATTATAAGAATAATAATTATTATAAAATTTTATTTTATAAATAAAATATTTTTTTACATAAAAAAGAATAAAATTAAATTATAAATTTTAAATAGGATTTTAGTTATAATTTATGGTATAAAATTTGCAATTTCAAGTTAAAATTAAAATTTTTAATCTAAATTTTCATACAAATTTTTGATAGAAAATTTGTAAAAATTTTACTATAGTTTTAATAATTAGTTACATTAATAAAATTTATATTTAATTTAAATTAAATATTAATATAATGTGAAGAAATTTAATATTAAAAATGAATATTTAGTTTAGTATTTAATTTCTATGTATTTAATGAAAATTAGATTTGGAAATTAACTTTAATAAAGATAAATTTATTGCCAGCATTAGCGGTTAAACTATTTTTATAAATTAATTAAATCAATTAAAATTATTTATTTAAAATTTATTAATTGATAAAATACAGAATTTTTAGTTAAAATTTTTAAATAATATTTAAATTTAGTTTTTGATTAAATATATTTTAAAAATTTTATTAAAAAATCAGGATTAGATACCCTGTTATATAAAATAAATAATTAATTAGTAATTAAATGTAAATCATTAAAATTACGTAATATGGCAGTCTTTTTATTTATTTAGGAAAACATGTTTATTAATTTGATAATCCACAATATGATATACCTAAATATTTTTTTTATGTATTGTTGTTTTTAGATTTATTATAAATAGTAAATAATAAATTCATTAAAATTTAATATAATTTAAATTCAAATCAAAATGTAGGAAATCTAATATAAAACGAGTTATAATAATATTTAATTTTGGATAATTTAATTTCAATATTAACTTTAATGAGGATTTAATAGTATGTATAAATATTTATTTATATTGAATATAATATAAAAGGCCGTCAATTTCATTATAAATGCAATAAGTCGCAACATAGTAAAAGTACTGGAAAGTGTTTTTAGTTTTTAATATTTAATATTGAATAATTATTAATTTTTTTAATTAATATTAAGTTTTATAAATTTAATTTTTATGAAATAAATATTTTATTTTTAAAGTTATTAAATTCATAAATTATTTTTTAATTTATAATATATTTACAATAATTAAAATTATAATTAATATTTAATGTCGAAGTATTTATTTATAATATTTAAATTAAAATATTTGAATATATAGTAAGTAAAGAAATCGAAATTTAATTTATATTAAATACAATAAAATTTATTTTGTATCATTTGTATCAGGGTTAATTAATTTAATTTAATTATATTTAATTATCTCGAAAATAAATGAGCTAAATATAAATAATCTTATTTGGAGAATAAAAATTATAATTTGTAAGTAGAAATTATGTGTTATTCGAATTTATTGATATCACGTTTTTAAAAAATTTAATTTAATTTAGATATAATTCCTTTTTAATTATATAATTAATATATAATTAAAATTTTTATATTAAAAATTTATGGGATAAACTATAAATTTGTAAATCATAATTTAAATTCATTATTTTTTATGTTTATTAATTTAAAAATAATTATTAATAAGAAATATATAATAATTTAAAGTTGAAATTATAAAAATTTAATAATTTAATATAATAACATAAAAAAAATTTAAATTAATAAAAATTTATTGTAATTATTGAATTAGTAACTACTTATTAATATAAATTTAATTAATTAATATTATTTATAATTGCGGAATTAGGCAAATTTGCATTATTAATATATAAATATATATTCACCTCTTTATCAAAGACTTGTCTTTTAGATTTTAATTTAAAGTCAAATCTGCTGAATGAATTCTTAAGTAGCTGCAGTATATTGACTGTATTAAGGTAGCATAATCAATTGTCTTTTAATTATGGAACGGAATGAAAGAATTAATGAAATATATGTTGTCTCAATTATAATTAATTAACATAAGTTTTTAATTAAAATGCTGAAATTAAATTATGGGACGATAAGACCCTATAGAATTTTATATTAATTTAATAACAATTAATAATATATTTTATTAGTATTATTAAATTAATATTTAATTGGGAGGATTTATAATTTTGTAAAACTTTATATTATAATATTAATTAAACTTTGATTTAAGGAAATATTTAAATTTGAAATAATAATATTAATTAAAAAATAAATTACCTTAGGGATCACAGCGTAATATGTTTTTAAAGAACAAACTAATAAAGATGATTGCGACCTCGGTGTTGAATTAAGATAAATTGTAAATGCAGAAATTTAAAAATTAAGTTTGTTCGACTTTTAAAATCTTACATGATTTGAGTTCAGATCGACGTAAGTCAGATCTGTTTCAATTTATAATAATTTGATTAATTAGTTGTACGAAAGGACTTTCAATGAGAAATAATTTTATTGTATATAATAAATGTTTATGTTCTTTTTTATTATAAGATTAATAATTTTTCCAGTTTTTTTAGTTGGTTGATTTGCAAATAATAATTATGCAATATTAGGATCTATTCGATCAATTGCTCAAATAATTTCATTTGCAATTAGAATATTTTTTGGTAATTTTAATTTTTTTTATTTGAGTAGAAAGATTTTCTTTAATGAATTTAAAATTAAATCAATTAAATATAATATTTTTTATTTAATTAAATCCTTTATATTATATATCTTTTATGAGTTTATTAGTTGATTTAAATCGAACACCTTTTGATTTAATTGAAGGCGAATCAGAATTAGTCTCAGGTTTTAATATTGAATATCATAGAAGAATATTTACAACAATCTTTTTAACGGTATATTTAAATATTATATTTATATGGTTATAATTGGTAATTATATTATTTATTTATAATTATTGATCATTAATATTTTTTGTCATTTATATATTAAATTTAATTTTATTGATTTGAATTCGAGCATTATTATTACGTATTCGGTTTGATCAGTTAATAAGTTTTTGTTGAACTGATATATTAATTATTATTATAAATTATTTAATATTAATATATTTCATAAAAAAATTATAATTTGTTTTCTAAGGTAATAAAAAGTTTAATTTTTATAATATATTTTCAAAATATATAATAATTCAAGTTTATTAACTTTAATAAATTAAATAATATCTAAATTCATTTAATTTAAATGAAATAATGTAATACAAAAAATATGATAAAGTAAAAAAAAATAATTAAATTAATATAAGGATATTCAATTATTTGTCCTCATAATCATGTTAATATTAAGAAATTATTAATAAAATATCAATAATAGAATTGTCTAATAGGACAATTGTCAAAATTTTTAAATAATTATAATTTATTAAACGTAATGTAAATAAAATTATAATTGAAAATATTAATCTAATTACTCCTACCAATACATTAGGAATTGATCGTAAAATTAGATAAGCAAATAAAAAATATCGTTCTGGTTTAATATGAATTGGTGTAATTATTGAATTAGCTATTTTAAAATAATCGGATCTCCAAAATAATAAGGATATTGAATGTTAATAGATATAAATAAAGCTAGAATAATAATGAATCCTAATAAATATTTAATTATAATGTACGGATAAAAAGGAGTTTTATAAATATTTCTATTTGTTCCTACAGGATTTGTTGATCGTGTAATATGTAAAATAATTAAATGCAATATTACTATTATTATAATAATTAATGGTAAAATATAGTATAATGAAAAGAATCGATTTAATATTGAATTAATAATTGAGAATCCTCCTCAAATTCATTCCACTAATAATTGACCAATGTAAGGAACTGCTGATACTAAATTTCTAATTACTATAGCTCCTCAAAAATATACTCGTCCCCGTGGTAAAATATAACCTATAAATGCTGTAATTATTGATAATAAAAGAATTGTAATTCCAATATTTCAATCTATACTTAATTTAAATGAATAATAAAGTAACTTTCGTTGAATATGTAAATATATCACAATGAAATAAAAGCATGCTCCATTTATATGAATTAATCGAATTAATCATTCAGAATTTACATCTTTTATAATATGAGAAGTTTCATAACGCTAAATTAATGTTTGGACAATAATTTATTGATAAATTAAAACCTGTAATAATTAGAATTAACAAAAATGAACCAAGAACTGTTACAAAATTTCATATATAATTAATATTAATAGGTGTTGTAAATAAATAAAATTAAAAATAAATTTTAATGTCTTATTACTTTTTAATTTTTTATATTTATTCATATTAATTTTTTTTCGTATACATTTTTTTATAATAGATGTCATTTTAACTGAAAAATTTAGATTAATAAATAATACTATAATTATAAAAAATAATATATTAATATTTGAATAAATTTTTTTTATTTCAATAATTATTAAGAAATTATTATTTAAATTTACATTTAAGTAACTAAATCAGTAATTTTTAGATAAATATTAATTTATATATATATATTATTAATCAATTGATAAATAATCATAGAATATTAATTTTATTAAATTTAAGCTGTGGTAAATGTAACAAATTAATTAAATATCAAAAAATATTTATAATACCTGAAATATAAATAATTATAGATGTAATTAGTTTATATATAAGATATAATATAATTAAGACAATAATTAAAAAAAAATGTTCTTATTGAATAAATTAAAAAAAATAATAAATATTTTATAGGAGAATAAAAATTATTAATTTCTAACATTAAATTTACAATTAAAAATGATATAATTAATGATGTCAAATTTATTATTATTATTATAAATTATATTTATATTATATGTATATTAATATTAATACCTAATTTAATTTTCACAATATAGTTTATTAAAAACAATAGTTTTGGATACTATAACAATTTTATTTAAAAATATTTTTGAATTTTATTAATATGAAAACATAATTTTGCCTTAAATAATTAATTATTAATATTAATTTACAAAATTAATGTTTTTATTATATTAATAATATAACTGTTGAAATTGTAATTATTATTTTATTATTCAAATTTATATTACTATTTCATTTTAATAGATATTTATTAATATTTTTAATTTTAATTGAATACATTTCATTTACTATTTTAACATATTTAATATATGATAATAATAGATGGATATATTTAATATATTTAATTTATTCAGTAGGAGAAGCAATTTTATGATTATCTTTAATAGTAATATCGAATTATATATATGGTCATCAAAACATTAAATTATTTAGATTAATTAATTAAAATTTTTTAAATGAATGAATTATTTATTTCATTACTAACATTTGTTTATCTAAAATTAACATAACTATAGATTCTAATTCATTATTTTTAATAACTTCTTTTATAATAATAAAAATAATTTGATTAGATTTAAGATTTATTATTATAAATTTAATATTAAGATTTTATTCCTTTTGTTTATTAATTTTAACTTCATGAATTTTTTTCATTAATTTTTTTTAAATTTAAATAAAGATAATAAATTATGTTTAGTAATTAATTATATAATAATGATATTTATATATTTTTTATACTTGTATAAATTATTTATCTCTTTATTTAATATTTGAAGCTAGGTTATTAATATTTTTTTTATTATTAATAAATTGAGTTTATTCTATAAATCGAATTTTAGCAAGATTTTATTTTATATTTCATCCTTTATTTTTTCATTTCCTTTATTACTTATTATTTTATATTTATATATTAAAAATAATAATTTAAATTTCAAATTAATAGAATTAACTCATAATTATATTTCAATATTTATATTTATTTATATATTATTATCGTTTTTAGATAAAATTCCTATATACATAATACATTCTTGATTACTAAAAGCTCATGTTGAAGTATCTTTTAATGGTTCAATAATTTTAGCATCATTTATATTAAAATTAGGTAGTTATGGATTATTACGATTATTATTTATTTCTAAATATTATTTTTTAAAAATAAATAATTATATTTCAATAATTAGAATTTCAGGTAAATTAATTTTCAGAATTATATGTTTACGTCGATTAGATATAAGTTTTATTATTAACATTACTTTTATATTGTTTATTAAGATTTATTAATTCGATTTATTTATTCTCATTTATTAATAATGGTAATTATTATTTTACATTTAATTTATTAAATGGTAATTTAATTAATTATTTTACATTAATAATACATTGAATTCCTTTAAATATTTTTGTATTTAATTTAATTTTAATTTTAATTTAAATAATGACAAAATATTAATTTTAAAAATTAATTTTATTAATGAAATATTAATTTTAAATTATAATTTTTTTATATGTTTATAGAATTTATTTATTTTTTTGAAGTTTACATTTTCATTTTAAATTTTTATTATTTATTAATTAATAATATTATTATTATAGAATTAAATATTTTTCGATTAAATTCTATAAAATTTAATTTTATATTTTATTTAGTTTCAATAAGAATATTTTTATTTTTAGTGTCATTAATTACATCAATAATTTTTATTATATAGAATTGGTTATATAAATTTAGAAAATTTTTTAATTAAACGATTTTTTTATTTAATAATATTATTTTTAATTTCGATATATTTTTTAATTATGAGTTTTAATATATTAACTATTATAATTGGTATTGATGGATTACGATTAATTTCATATTGTTTAATTAATTATTATCAAAACAATAAACCTTTGAATTCAGGAATATTAACAATTATTTTAAATCGTTTAGGTGATTGTTCTTTATTAATATTAATTTCCATAATAATAATATTTGGTAGATGAAATTTATTACTATATAAATTTAATAATTTAACAATAATTTTATTTATTATAATAATATATACTAAAACAGCACAAGTTTCATTTTGTACATGATTACCAATAGCTATAACAGCTCCATCAACAGTTTCACCTTTAGTTCATTCGTCAACAATAGTAACAGCAGGTGTATATTTATTATTTCGATATTTATAATTATTTGAAATGAATTTTAATAATTTTATTTTATTAATATCAAGATCAACAATATTGTATTCAGGTATGTCTGCAAATTGTTGAATTAGATATTAAAAAAATTGTTGCATATTCTATATTAAGTCAATTAAGTTTCATAGTATAAAAATTTTATTTTAGAAGTTAAAGGATTTGGCTTTTTCACATTTATTTATTCATGCAATATTTAAATCTTTAATATTTATTTGTGTAGGAAGTTATATCCATTATTTAAATAATAATCAAAATTAAAAATTTGATAATGGAATGTTTTATATTTATCCAATAAGAAGATTAATTTTATATTTCCTTTATTTAGTTTAATAGGTTTTCCTTTTCTAGATGGACTTTATTCTAAGGATTTAATAATTGAATATTATTTTATTTCAAAAATAGATTCATTTAGAAATTTAAATTTAATTATATGAAGAATATAAAATATTCTATATCCTTTTCGAATTATAATAATTTTATTAAATAAAAATTTAAATATAAATTTAATTTATATTAACGAAGATAATATAAACGAACAATATAACGAATATATATTGTATTTAATTGAAACCAAATAAGAGGTAATTTATTGTTAATAAATTTAGTGAATATGAATTCCAATTCTTTATGTAGTTTATATAAATTTTAATACCTAAGGATGGTACAGTTCAAGAATGAATCACATCAGTTGATGTTACTAATAAACGTAAATGTAATTTTATAGGAATAACTATTAGATTATATGTATCTAATTATCGAAAGTGATTTATTGATTCATACATTAATATTGATTTGAAATATAGATTTAATAGGTCATCAATAAAATATAAAATCTTTAAAGATGGAAAACAAATAAATAACAAAATCGTTATTGGAGTAATTGCTCAAATTACTTCAATTAAATGATTTTTTAATAAATATAAATTAATAAATTTGTTATTTAAATATCAGCAATTAAATATGAACTAAAAACAGTAATTATTAATATTAATATTGTGAAAAAATTATGTAAATAACTGAAATTTTCAGAATAAAACGAATTTGAATTTGAAAAAAAAATATATTCATGTTGCTATTTTTAGTAATAAAATTAAATTTTATATAATTGAATTTTAAATTCATTGCAATTTTCTGCCATATTCAAATATTCTAATCATTAAATTCTACACTCATTAAATGAATGATTTGATAGAGGATAATTTATTAATCATTCGAAAGAAGAGTGAAAAAATTTAAATAATAATAAACGTTTACAAATTAAACTTTCTAAGGTTAAAAATAATAAAAAAGTTATTCCATTTAATGAAATAATAGAACCAATTGAAGATAATAAATTTCAAGAATAATAAGAATCAGGATAATCAGAATAACGTCGAGGTATTCCTATTAAAACTAAAAAATGTTGAGGAAAAAATATTATATTTACTCCAATAAATATTATTGAAAATTGATAAGCTAATCATTTTTTATTTAATATTAAACCAGTGATTAAAGGATATCAGTGATTAAATATTTAAATTAATAGAAAAAAGATCTCCTATTTATAAAACGTAATGAAAATGAGCACAACATAATATGTATCATGTAAAATACTATGACTAGATTAATTAGATAATATAATTATTCCTGTTACTCCTCCAATTGTATATAATAAAATGAAACCTAAAGATCATACAATAGAATTATTTATTTTAAATTTTGGACCATTATTAGGTGCTAATCATCTAAAAACATTAATACCAGTAGGAACAGCAATAATCATATTTTCGATGTAAAATAAGCACGAGTATCTACATCTAATCCAAAAGTAGTTATTAAATTTATATCTCCTGTAAGTGATGAAATACCAGATATACGTAGGGAAAAATTTAAAATCTACAGACGGAGATGAATGAAAAACATAATTAGATAAAGGAGGATATACAGGTTCAACCAGTTCAGGTATAAAATTAAAAATTCTTCTATTTAATAATAATAATAATTAAGGAAGAAATAATCAAATTCTAGTATTATTCATTCTGAGGAAATAATATATCAGGTGTTCTTAATATTAAAGGAATTAAATCAATTACCAAATCCTCCAATTTAAAAAAGTGTATAACAATAAACAAAATAATTAAAAATGCATGACTTGTACTAAAGACTTTATATAATATATCATTATTAAATTACTTCCAAGAATTCTTAATCTCTACGCGAATTGAAGATCTTAAAGGAGATCCAATTACTCCTGATCTTATAGCTAATGTACAGTAAAGAATGCCAATATCCTTATGATTTTTGATATTAATCATTTACTTAAAATTTAAATTAAAATTTATATTTAATTTTGAAAAGTAATAGTTGTCAATTTAACTTATAATTTGTATAGTATTAAAAAATATTAATTTTTATTAATAAATTTGCATTCATTTCTTTTATCAGACTTAATACTTTTTATATCTATTGATTTTTAATTATAGTCGAAAAAAACATTTAAAATTGCAAAATTTAAAATTATATAAATAAAATATATTAATTATTTAAATATTTATAATATATTAAACATAAATACTATCAAAATATTAAATATCAAAAGAAATAATATCAAAAAATTGAACTTAAAATTATAATTAATAACAAATTTTTAAAATACAAAATTTATATTTATAAATTAAAATATAATAAATTTTATATAACAATATAAATAAACATTTCTAATTAATAAAATTATAAATCTAATAAATATATTATATTCAGTAATAAATATAATATATTTAATCAATAATAATAGAGAAAAAAAATTGGTAAAATTGAATAAATTAATAAAATTAATATAAAGAAAATAATTAAATTATTTTTATAACTTAATATAAAAATATTTAAATTATTATCTATAAATTTATATTTATATATTATAAATAATAACATATAAATAAATAATATATAAAATAATATTAATAAAAAAATATTTTCATTAATATAATATACAATTTATTAATATATAATTTAACATTAAAGTTGAACACCTATTAATTATTTTTATGTTAATTAATTTTAATATATAAGTAAATAAATATAAAATTCGAAAAATTCCAAACAGAATTATTTTATAATCAAATTTTAAAATTAAACAATAGAAATTTAAAGTAATAAATTTTATTGAAGTTGAAGATAGAAAATACAATTCCAATTTATTAATTCCTAAGATTTAATTATTAAAAAATGAAAGAAAATAATCCTAATTTCATTATCAATGAAATAAATAAAGAATAATTAAATAAATTTCTTAATAAATTATTTCAACCAAATTTATAAATTTGTTATAAAATTTACCAATAATATTCCAGAAATAATTGATATACAAAAAATCATTAAACTTGATAAGTTATAATTAGAATTTAAATTAATTACTCTAATTCTAATAAATATTACCAGCTCAAAATAAATCACTTTAAAATAACATTTGATAATAATAAAAAAATAAATATAAAATAAAAATTTAATATATAAAATTTATAGATTTATTTTTTAAAAGTAATTTATATAATTTATTAAATTGAATTATACTATAATTTTTAATATTATTTCATTATTTTTATAACTAACAGTAGTAAATAAATTTACATAATTATTTTATCAAAATATTCCTTTTATCAGACATATTATTACATATATAATAAATTATTATGAATAAATTAAATAAAAAAGTATATAAAGTATTAAGATAAATAATTTTTAACATTTATGATTTTATATTCATAAATAAATTAAATTTAAAACCTATAAAATAATAAAATATATTTATAATATTTATATGTTTCGCATCCTTAAGTAAATTAATTCAAAACCTGTAAAACATTAAAATTAACTAATAATTGTAGGTTTTGTGACCTTAAATAAATTAATAAACCTATAAATATTAAAAATAAATTAAATCTAAAGCCTATAAAGTATTTAAAATAATTTTTAATATTTATAAATTTTATATTAAAATTAATTATTTATAACAATAGTATATAATTAAATCTATACTACTCGACTAAGGTAGTATAAAATTAATAATAATAATCTGAAATGAAATACATACTGTTAAAATAGTATAAAATTAATTATAATAATATAAAATATAAATCTATACTATTAAAATAGTATAAAATTAATTATTTATATTAATAATATAAAATTAAATCTATACTACACAACTAAAACACTAAAACAGTATAAAATTAGTTATTTATAATAATATAAAACAAAATCTATACTACTCGAACAAAATGGTTTAAAATTAATTATTCATAATAACATGAAATTAAATTCATTATACTCTACTAAAATAGTATAAAATTAATTAAAATAGTATAAAATTATATCTATAGTATTAATATAGTATAAAATTATTTATAATAATATAAAATTAAATCTATACTACTATACTAAAATAGTATAAAATTAATTATAATAGTGTAAAGTTAAATGTATATAATCAAAATAGTATAAAATTGATTATAATAGTATAAAATTAAATGTATATAATCAGAATAGTATACAATTAATTATAATAGTATAAAGTTAAATCTAAACTACTCGCCTAAAATAGTATAAAGTGAATTATTTATTATAGTAACATAAAATTAATTATTAAATATAAATTTCATATAAAATATTATCTTATATTATATTGATAGATTATGAATCTATGAGCTTAATAATTAGCCTATTTACATTTAAAATTATAATGAAATTTGTCAACAGCAAAAAATTTCAGTGGAACAAATTTACATATTATATATGCAATAAAATTTACTCACCACCATACTAGTCGAAAATATAAGTAGAGCTAATTTTACACCATAAAATCAAAAATTTTCAGTATAACAAATTTTTATATTATATATACAATAAAATTATCTCACCACAATACTAGTCGCAAATATCAATACAGCAAATTTTGTACGATAAAATCTAAAAAATTTCAATCCAACAAATTTTCGTATTATATATGCAATGAAATTAGCTCACCACTACTAGTCGATAATATCAATAGAACTAATTTTGTACGATAAAATCTAAAAATTTTCAATAGAACAAATTTTCATATTATATATGCAATAAAATTAGCTCACCACTATACTAGTCGAAAATATCAATAGAGCTAATTTTGCACAAGAAATTTTCAATTATTATTTTAAAAAATTGTATTTCTTATTAAGCGTGTCATCAGAATTAGTTGATTGTACGTTTCTTACATTGTTTTGTTAATCTTAATGTTATTTTGTGCGATAGTCTGTGTACGTACCTGCACTTCCGGAACGACACGGCTAGATATATGTTGTAATTGCGTTCACAAGATAGGTGCGACGCTGGTATGTAGCCTCTGTTAATTTCCTTAATCTCTATATTGTACCGTTTGCATTCCTTCGCAGATTTCTATTTACTTCTACACACTGTCATTTACTGCTTGGATATTTTGAATTCTTTTTTCAAAAGTTTCTATTTCTAGTTTAAAAAATTGTATTTATCAGTAAAAGTGTCTTTGGTATTATGTGAGTGTTCATTTATTATATTATATTGTTAAACTTAGTGTCATTTTAAATGATTGTTTCTATACGCACCTACGCTGCCATGCGCGATACGACTGGAGTTTGATATGTAGTTGCTTTCTGTAGATCAGAGCGGCACTACTTGATGGTATTCGCTAATATCGTCAATCTTGATATTGTATCGCATGCATTTTTCTCCAGCTTTCCATTTCATTATACGTACTGTAAATTACTGTTCTGGCCTTTTCGGTTTGGTTCAAAATTTACAATTCTTAATATAAAAAATTATATACCTCAGTAAAAGATTCAGTCGAGTTCGATGAGTTCACGTTTGTGACATAATTTTGTTAACGATATTGTTATTTTAAACGATTTCATGTATACGTAACTGCACTTCCGGAACGAGACGACTGGAGTTATGTTGTAGTTGCGTTCACAAGATAGGTGCGACGCTTGTATATGGTCTTTGTGAATTTCATTAACCTTGATATTGTACCGCATTCAACCCTTCACAGTTTTCAACTTATTCATATACACTGCGATTTGCTGCTGTCATATTTTCAATCTTTCATATAATTTCCTATCTTTATCTTGGAAAATTGTATTTTATGGAAATATGCCTTTGGAATTATTTTCGTCTATATTTATGACAATATTTTCTAGAACACATTGTTATTTCATATGACTGTCTGTATACGAACCTACGCTTCCGGAAAGACACGTCTGGAGTGGTCGTGCTGTTGCGTTCGGCAGATTGGAGCAATCGTACTGTATTGACGTCGCTAATTCCCATACCCCTGATTACGTACCGTATGCGTTTTTCCCAGCCTTCCATTTATTTGTGCATGCTGTAATTCACTCTTATAATATATACTACTATTCTCAAACTGTCAAATTTTTTAAATTAAAAAAATGTATATCTTAAGAAATGTGCCCTTGCAATTAGTTCCGTGTATGTTTTTGACAATATTTTGTTACATTCATTGTTATCCAATATGAGAGTCTATATACGTACCAACAGATCGATAGGACTGGAGTAGTCTTGTAATTGTGTTCGGGAGATCGGAGCGAAACCACTGTATGGATTTTGTTAATTTCATTCACATTAATATTGTACCAAATGCAT
Organism: Lasioglossum baleicum; assembly: GCF_051020765.1. Classification (NCBI taxonomy): domain Eukaryota; kingdom Metazoa; phylum Arthropoda; class Insecta; order Hymenoptera; family Halictidae; genus Lasioglossum; species Lasioglossum baleicum. The sequence goes on along the minus strand of NW_027469432.1, from coordinate 30,059 downwards.
TTTTCCCAGCTGTCCATTTATATATTCGTACTGTAATATACTGCTATGAAGTTTCCGATTTTTTTCAAAATTTTCTCATTTAGGATTAAAAGATTTTATTTCTTTGTAAGAGTGCCGTTGTAATTGGTTCAGCGTACGGTTATGACGATATATTGTTATTTTATATGATTGTCTGTGCACGTCCCTTCGCTCCTGAAGCGACACGGCTGGAGTAGACTTGTAGTAGCGTACGGCAGATCGGTGCGAGATACTGGATGGTCTTCGCTGCTTTCTTCGACCATCATTTTGAGCCATATACATTGTTTCCCGATTTGATTCATTTAATTATACATTCAGTAATTTAATGTTACGATATTTTCAATTCCTTTTCAAAATTCTCAATTTTTATTTTAAAATTGATTATTCCTGAGTAGAAGTGCTTTGTGAACTTGCTGAGTTTACGTTTATGACATTATTTTGTTATAGTTATTTTTATTTCACATAATTTCCTGTAGGCGCACTTTCGCTTCCGGATCTACACGGCAGAGTGGACTTGTAGTTACTTACGGCAGTACGGAACGGAAATCTGGTTGAGCTTCGTTAACTTCTTCAACCTTGATTTCGTACCGTATGCATTTTTTTCCAGTGTTCCATGTATTTATAATTACGGATTTTTAATCTTATTATATTTTCAATCTTCTTCGAAAATTTAAATTTAAATTTAAAAGATTATATCTCATTGTAAAAGTGTCCGTGGAATTACTTGAGTGTATGTTTATGATATTATTTTGTTAAACTTATTTTTATTCCACGTTTCTGTATTTTGTATTATTGCCTGCAATCGAATCTACGGAGAAGGACGGGCTATACTTGCAAGGCCCTGTAGTTGCGTAGGACAGAACGGAGCGGCGCTACTGGATGGTCTTTGTTCATTTCTTTAACCACAATATTTTGCCCTAAGCATTCTTTCGCGTCTTTCTATTTATTTCCACATGATGTAGTTTACTATTGTGATATATTCCATGCATTCCAAAGCTTTCAATTCTAATAATAAAGAATTGTATTTCCTAGTACAAGTTTCTTGTGAATTATATCAGTTTAGGTTGATGACAATATCATGTTATATATGATTTTTAGATTACTTCAAAATATCCTATTTTTAGTGCAAGTAATTGTATTTCTTAGGAAATGGGTCTTTGGAAATAGTTGAATGTACCTCTATGACAATATTTTGTTAAATTCTTGGTTATGCTATAGGATTGTCTCTACTCGTACCTACGCTTCTGAAACGACACAGCTGCAGTGCTCATGTAGTAGCGTTCGTTGGATCGGGGCGACACTAATGTGTGCTCTCTGATTATTTCACTAATCATAATATTGTACCGTATGAATTCTTGCGCAGTTTTCGATTTATTTCTACACACTAAACTTTGCTATTATGATATTTACAGTTTTTCCGAAATTTTCAATTTATATTGAAAGAAATTTAACCTTCTTGTAATAGTGTCTTTATAATTCGTCGACTGTACGTTCAGGACATTATTTTGTAACACTTAATGATGCTTTATATGATATTCTCTATATGTACTTACGTTGCCGGGGGGACACGGCTGGACCGGACTTGTCGGCGCGTACGGCAAATCGGAGCAGCATACTGAATGGTCTTCGATAATTTCATCTCACCTTGATATTCTAACGCATGCATTCATCCCAGTTTTCCATTTATTTATACATACTTTAATTTACGGTTATGATATTTTCGATTTTTTTCATAATTTCTAATTTTTACATTTATAAATTGTATTATTTAGGAATAGTACCTTCGAATTAGTTGAGTGTACGTTTATGACAATATTTTGTTATACTTAATGCTATGTTATATGTTCTGTATTCGTACGTTCGCTGCCGGAACGACACGACTGGCGATCGATTTAACCATTCTATTGTACCGAATACATTCTTCCGCGGTTTGCCATTTATTTTTAAATATTGTAATTTCCTGTTATGATATTTTCAATTTTCTTCTACTTTTCAATTTGCATTTTAAAAAATTGTATTTCCTTCAGTAAAAGTGTCTTTATAATTAGATGAGTGCACGCTTCTGAAAATATTTTGTTGAAATTATTGTCACTTTATTCGATTGTCTCTATACGTTCCTAAACTGCCAGAGCTACACGAGTGGTGACATCTGGTAGTCGCGTACACCAGATCGTAGTGACACAACTGGATGGTCCTTGTTAATTTCTATAACCGTGGTTTTGAGCCGTATGCATTTTTTCGCAGTTTTCTATTTATTTACAAGTATTCTGATATACTGTTATGATATTTTCGATATTCATTAAAATTTTCAATTTTTATTTTAAAAAATGTTATTTCTCAGTTAAAGTGCCTTTGGAATTAGTTGGGCGTACGTTTATGACATTATTTTCTTAAAATTATTGTTATTTTATACCATTGTTTGTGTACGTAGCTACGCATCCGGTCGTACGTGGATGCAGTCGCCTCTTGCTGCATTCGGTCGATCTCTGCGACGCTACTGCACGATCTCCGTTAAATTCTTTATCTTAGATATTGCACCGTATGCATTCATTCGCAATTTTCCATTTATTTACACACACTGCGATTTACTGTATGTCATTCTCGATATTTCTCATAATTTTCAATTTTTAATTTGGAAAACTGAATTTTTTGCTAAAGTGCCGTTGGAATTATATGAATGTATGTTTATGACAGTATCTTCTGAAAAACATTGTTATTTTACATAACTGCCATTATACGAACCTACGCATCCGGAGAGACACGACTGGCGTTGTCTTGTTGTTGCGTTCGGCAGATCGGGGCAAGCGTACTGTATTGACGTTGTTAATTTCCTTAACCCTTATTATGTTCCGTATGCATTATTCCCAGTATTCCATTTATTTATAAATTCTGTAATTTACTGTTGTAATGTTACCGTTCTGCTTCGAAATTTTCAATCTTTATGTAGCAAAATTGTTTTTCTTGGTAAAAGGGCCTTTGAAATTACTTGAGTGGACGGTTAAGGCATTATTTTGATAAACTTATTGTTACTGCACATGATTGTCACTAAACGTACCTACGCTTCCGGACCGACACTGCTGGAGTGCACCTGTAGTTGCATACGCCAGATGGGAGCGGCATACTGAATGGTCTTCGTAAATTTCTTTAACCCTGATTTTGTCCCGCATGCATTTTTCCCAGTTTTGCTTGGATTGTACATACTCTAATTTACGGTTATGTTATTTTCGACACTTTTTCTAATTTTTACTTTTTAGTTTAGAAAATTGTATTTCCTGGTAAAAGTGTCCTTTTAATTATTTAAACATCCATGTATGACAATATTTTGATGTACTCATTGTTAAGTTATATAGCTGACTGTATACGTACCTACACTTCCGGAGCGACACTACTGGTGAGGTCTTGTAGTTGCGTACGACAGATCGAAGCAGCACTGCGGTATGATCTTCGTTAATTTGTTTAACCTTGATTCTGCTCCATATGCATTTTTCCCCAGTCATCCATTAATTTACACATATTGTAATTTACTGTAACGATACTATTGATTTTTCTCCAAATTTGCAATTGTTAGTTTTAAAAATTATATCCTTTAGGAAAAGTACCTTCCAATTAGTAGTGTACGTTTTTGGCATTGCATTGTTGAATTTTTTGTCATTTTATAGGACTGCCTCTATGCGTACCTACGCTTCCGGAGCGACATGGCTGGATTGGTGTTGTTGTAGCAATCATTTGAACGGAGCGACACTGCTGAATGGTCCTTGCTAATTTCTTTAACCTTAATATTATTGCGTTTGCATTCTTTCCTAGTCTTCTATCTTTTTCTGCATACCGCAACATACTATTGTGATATTTTCGACATTTTCGTAATCCCCAATTCTTAACTTCAAGCATTTCATTTTTTAGGATAAAGTATCATTGGAATTAGTTGAGTGTACGTGTATCGCGATATTTTGCTAAATTTGTTGTTGTTCGTATGATTTTCTGTATACGTTCATACGCTTCCCGATCGATACGGGTGCGGTCTTCTTGCAGCTGCCATCGGTAGATCGGAGCGATATTACTGGATGATGTTCGATTATTCCACCAACCTTGGTATTGTACAATATGCACCCTTCCGCAGTTTTCCATTAAATTATACGGACTGTAGTTTACGGTTTAGATAATTTCGATTTCCTTCAATATTTTCAATTTTTAATCCGAAAAATTGTTATCCTTTGAAAAATTATCCTTGGAAACTGTTGAATGTACGTTTATGTCATTATGCTATAAAATTCATTGTTATTTTATATGATTGTCTGTATACATAGCTATGCCTCTGGAGCGAGACGGCTGGAGTGGCCTTGTAGTTCCGAACGACGATGGAAGCGACACTACTGGATGGTTTTCGCTATTTTCTACAACCTTGATTGTGTACCGTATGCGTTCTTTCCCAGTATTTCACTTGTGCATACGTACTGTAATATACTGGTATGATATTTTCGATTTTTTTTTCATAATCTCTAATCATTAATTTCAAAAATCGTAGATCTTAGTAAACGTGACATTGGAATTAGTTGAATGTACGGTTATGACAATATTTTGTTATGTTCCTGGTTATTTTATAGTATTGTCTCTATCCATACCTACGCTTCTGCAGCGACGCGACCGGCGAGGTTTTGTCGTTGTGTACGACAGGTCGGAGCCTCTCTAGTGGATGGTCTTCGCTAATTTGATTAAACTTGAATTTGTAGCGTAGTCGTTTTTTCCCAGTGCGCTATTTATTTATGCATACTGTAATTTACTGATATGATGTTTTGGATTTTTTTCAAAATTTCCAATTCTTAAGTTAAAATATTGTACTGCACTGGAAGATTGCCTTCGCATTAGTAGAGGCCACGTTCAGGAAAATATTTTGTCAAATTCTTTATTACCTTATATGATTGTCTTTAAGCGTACCTACTATCGCAGTCCGACACGGCTGGAATGGACTTACAGTTGCGGACGGCCGAACGAAGCAGCATACTGGATGGACTTCGATAACTACTTTCACCATGATACTGTGCCCTGTACATTTTTGGCAGTCATACATATGTCTATGCATATTGTAATTGTCTATTATGATATTTTCAATTTTTTCAAAATTTGCAATTTTTAATTTATTAAACTATTATCCATAGTAAAAGTGTCATTGAAATTAGTTCAGTTTACGTTTGTGACAATATATTGTTAGAAATGTTGTTATATTATATGATTATCTGTATACGTAACAACGCTTCCGAATCGACACGCCTAGAGTTGTCTTGCATTTGCACTTCGTAGATCTGAGTGTCACTACTGTATGATATTCGTTAACTTCTTTAGCCTTGATTTAGTACCGTATGCATTTTTCTCCCAGTTTTCTATTTATATATACATACTGTAATTTACTGTTATTATGTTTTCAATTTTATTTCAAAATTTCCAATTTTTTATTCTAAACATTGTATTTCTTGGTAAAAGTGTCTTCGGAATGAATTGAGTTTACATTTATGACAATATTTTGATAAGCTTATTGTTACATTACACGACTATCTGTATTCGCACCCACGCTGCCTGAGCGAGGCGACCTGATTTGACTTGCAGTTGCGTATGAGAGATCGGAGATAAACTATTGTATAGTTTTCGTTAATTTCTTTAACCTTGATCTTGTACCGCATGCATTCGGTCGCAGTTTTGTGTTTACTTATGCAAACTTTAATTTACAATAATGATATTTTCGATATTTTTCTAAATTTCTAAATTTGTATTTATTAGAAAGAGTGTCCCTCTAATTAGTTAATTGCATGTTTATGACAATACTTTTCTAAATTTGATGTCATTCTTTATGATTGTCTGTATAGGAATCAATGGTGCCTGTGCGACAGGACTGTGGATGCCTTGTATTGCGCTGGCAGGTCGGAAGCAGGTCGGATAATAGCGTACGGTCTTTGTTCATTTATTTAACCTTATCAATGTACGTAATAATTGTTCGGCTGGTTTTCATTTATTTCTACATACTGCAGTTTACTTTTATGATATTTTCGATTTGTTTCATAACTTTCAGTCTTTAAAATCAAAAACTGTATTTTTTAGGATAAGTGTCTATGCAATTAGTTGAGTTTACATTTACGACAATATTTAGTTATGCTTGTTGTTATTTTATATGATTGTCTGCACACGTACCTCGATTCCAGCGCTACTCGAATGGAGTGGTCTTGAAGTTGCTTTCGTTTGATGGGTACTGCACTACTGTGTGGTCCTCGTTAACTTCTTTAACCTTGATTTTGTACCTTATGCATTCCTTCGCAGTTTTCTACATATTTCTATATACTGCAACTTACTGTTACGATATATTCGATTCTCCTCAAAATTGTCCATCTCTTTGTTAGGAACATTGCATTTTTTTCGAAAAGGGCCTTTTGAATCAGGTGAGATTACGTATATGACAATATTTTGTTAAGCTTGATGTTATTTTATATGATTGTCTCTATACTTACCTACGTTGTCTGAGGGACGTGACGGGAGTTGTCTTATTGTTGCGTACGCTATATCGGAGCGGCACAACTAATTGGTCTTCGATAATACCTTCAATCTTGATTTTGTACCGTATGCATTCATTCGCAGTTTGCCATTAGTTTCTACTTACTGCAATTTACTGTGATGGTATGCTAGATTTTCATCAAATATTCCAATTTGATACTTCAGAAATTGTATTTCGTAGTAAAAGTGCCTATGTAATTAGTTGAGCGAACGTATGTGATGATATTTCGATCAACATATTTTTATTTTATATGATTGCCTGTACACGTACCTGCGCTGCAGGAGCGACACAACAGGAGTCGTCCTGTTGTTGCATTCGCTAATCGGACCAACACTGACATATGGTCTTTGTTCATTTCAATAACACTGATGTTGTACCGTATGCATCCATTCGCAGTTTTCTATTTATTTATAAATACTGAAAATTACTATTAGGGTATTTTCGACTTTTTTCAAAATTTGTAATCATTAGGTTAAAAAATTGTATTACGCAGAAGAAGTGTGTTTGGAGTTAAATGAGAGTACGTTTATGACATCATTTTGTTAAACTAACTTCTATTTTACATGATTGTCTGTATGCGTGCCTACGCTTTCGGAGAGACACGACTGGCGCCGCCTTGTAGTTGCGTACGGCATATCGGAGTGGTATATTGGATGGTCTACGATAATTCCTTTCACTTTGATCTTGTACCGTATGCATTTCTTCCCAGTTTTCTAATTATTTATATGTACTGTAATATGCTGTAATGATATGTTCCATTTTTTTTTTTTCAAAATATTCGATCTTTATTTTAAAAAATTAGATTTTTTAGCAAACGAGTGCTTGGAATTAGTTGAGTGTTTAAGTATATGATGATACCTTGTCAAACTTATTTTTATTTTATACGATTGTTTGTACACATACCCCCACTGCCGGAGCGACACGACTGGAGTGGTCTTGCTGTTGCGTTCGGTAGATCGGAGGGACAATATTGTATGTTCTTCGTTAATTCCTTTAACCATGATATTCTTTCGCAGCTTCCAATTTAATTCAACATACTGTAATCTACTGTTATGATATCTTCGATTTTCTTAAAACATTCCAATCTTTAATTTGATAGAATGTATTTTCTACAGAACATGTCTTGAAATTAATTGATTGTACGGCAATGACACTATCTTGTTTAACTTAGTGTTATTATATGCCATTGTCGGTATACGTACCTATTCATCCAGAGCGATCCGGCTATTGTGCTCTTGTAGTTGCGAATGGTAGATTGGAGGGAGACTACTGTATGGTCTTCGTTAATTTCTTTAACCTTGATTTTGTACCGCATGCATTCTCCCTCAGAATTCTATTTTTTTATACACATTGTAATCTACTGTTATGATATTTTCGATTTCTTTCGAAATTTACAATTTCTATTTTAAAAAACTGTATCTATGATAAATAATTGTATTTGTGACAATATTACATTAAATTCTTGCTCATTTTATATGATTGATTGGAAACGTACCTACACGTCCTGATCGACACGGCTGGAGAGCCCTTGCAGTTGCGGACGACAGATCGGAGCGGCAAATGCTGGATGGTCTCCGTTAATTTCTTTAATTTCTTAATTAGTTGAGTGTTTGCTTAGGGCATTATTTTGTTAAACATACTGATACATTATATGATTTTCAGTATACATATATTCGCTTCCGTCGCGATACGACTGGAGTAGTCTTGTAAGTGCGTTCAGTAGATCGGAGCGACTGTGATGTATCGTCTTCGCAAATGTTATTGACCATAATGTTGTACTGTATGCAGCCATTCGCAGTTTCCTATTTATTTTTACATACTGTAATTTACTGTCATGGTATCATCGATTTTTTTTCATAATTGTCAATTTTTGATTTTGAAAATTGTATTTCTTCATAATAGTGTCTTTTGAGTTAGTTGTGTTTACGTTTATGACAATATTACGTTACGCATGGTGTTTAGGTTTATGGCAATATCATGTTAAATTCTTTCTTATTTTATATGATTGTCTGCATACGTACGTCCGCTGCCGGAGGGACACAATTGGTGATGTCTTGTTGTGTACGACAGATTGGAGCGACACTACTGGATGTCCTTCCTTAATTTGATTATCCTTGATTTTGAACCACACGCATTTTTTCACAGTCTGCTGTTTATTTATATATTATATAATTTACTGTTATTATATTTTCGATCTTTTTTCATAATTTTCAATTTTTTCATTCAAATATTTCATTTCTTAGTAAAAGTGTACTTGGAAATAGTTGAGTCTACGTTTATGACCTCACCTCGTAAGGTTTTTTGTTACATTATATGATTCTTAATATACGTACCTACGCTTCCGGAGCGACACGGATGGAGTCTTCTTACAGTTGCATTCGGTATATCGGCGCGACACTACTGAATGCTCTTCTTTAATTTCGGAAATCTAGATATTGTACCGTATGCATTTTTTTCCCATACGGCAAATTATTTATGTATACTGTAATTTACTGTTAAGATATTTCCGATTTCTTTCAAAATTTTCAAGTCGTAGTTCTAGAGATTGCATTTCTTACCAAATGTGCCTTTACAATGAGTTGACTGTACGGTTGTGATATTATCTTTTTAAACTCATTTATATTTTATACGATAGTTAGCATAAGTACCTATACTTATAGAACCACACGGCAGGAATTATCTTGTAGTTGCTGTCGCTAGAACGCAGCGGCACTACTGCAAGATCTTCCATAATTTCTCTATCCTTGATATTGCACCATATGCAATCTTTTGGTGCTTTCCGTTAATTTATACATACTGTAATTTATTTTTATGATATATTCGATTTTTTTTCAAATTTTTATATTTCTTGTTAAAAGAATTGTATTTCTTAGTGAAAGTGACATTGGAGTTAGTTGCGTGCCGTTTGTGACATGAATTTGATAGACGCATTGTTATTTTATATGATTGTCTGTGTACATACCTACAGTTCCGGGGCGACAAACCTGGAGCAGGCAAGTAGTTTCGAACGGTAGAACGGAGCGAGAATACTATATGGTCTTGGTTAATTCCACTAGCCTTGATATTAATTCGTATCCACTCTTTTGCAGTTTCCTATTTATTTCGACATACTGTAATTTACTGTTATGATATTTTCGATTCCTTTCAAAATTTCAAATTTTTAACTTCAAAAATTGTATTTTGTAGGAAAATTGTTCTTGGGAATAGTTGAGTGCACGTTTACGAAAATATTTTGATAAATTTTTTGTTATTTTATACTATAGTCTGTAAATGTCCATACGTTGCCGAAGTGACACGGCATGACTGGACCTGTAGGTGCGTACGGCAGATCCGATCGTCAAACTGGATAGTCTTCGTTAATTTCTGTAACCATGATTTTACACCGTATGAATTTTTTTACGAATTTATACATTTATTTATACATTCTGTTATTTACTGTTATGATATTTTCGATTTTTTTCATAATATTCAATTTTTAGATTGAAAATTTGTATTTCCTAGTAAAAGTGTCGTTGGAGTCAGTTGTGTGTACGTTTATGACAATATTTTGTTGAACTTGTTGCTATTTTATATGATTGTCTGTACACATACTTACGCTTCAGGAACAACACGACAGGCGTGCCCTTCTAGATGCGTATGGTACATCAGAATGACACTACTTGATGGTCTCCGATTATTTTGATAACCTTGATAATTTGCTGTTTGCACTGTTTCGTAGTTTTCCAATTATTTATGATTAGTGTAATTTACTGTTATGATATTTTCGATTTTTTTCAAAGGTTTCAGCTTTTTCTTTGAAAAATTGTATTTCTCAGTAAAAGTGTATTTGGAATTAGTTGAATGTACGTTTATGACACTATTTGGTTATAATTATTCTTAATTTATATGATTGTTTGCATACGTACCTAGGCTGCAGGAGCGATTCGACCTTCGACGTCGTGTATTTGCGTCCGGTAAATCGGATTGACACTAATAGATGGTTTTCGTTAATTGCTTTAACCTTGATATTGTACCGTATGCCTTTTTTCCCAGACGTCCATTTATATATGCATTCAGAAATTTACGGTTATGATATTTTCTATTTTCTGCAGAATCGACAATTTTCAGTCTAAAAAATTGTATCTCTTAGTAAAGGTGCCTTTGGAATTAGCTGAGTGTACGTTTATGACATTACCTTGTTATACTTATTGTTATTTTATACCATTGTCTATATATGTAACTGCGCTTCCGGAGGGACATGGTCCGAGTGGTTTGATGCGGCGTTCAATCGAACGGAGCCATGCTACTGTATATTTCCGCTGGTTCCTTTAACCGTGACATTGTACCGTATGCATTCTTTCGCAATTTTCCATTTATTTATACACACTGCGATATATTACCCTGATATTTTCAATTTTTCTCATGATTCCCAATTTTTTATTTCAAAAATTGTATTTCCTAGTAAATTTATCCTTGGAATTAGTTGAGTGTGCATTTATGACATTATATTGCTGAATTTGTTGTTGTATTATTTGGTTGTCGGTACGCGTATCTTCGCTTCCATATCGACGCGGCTGAATCGGAGTTGGAGTTTCGATCATTAGATCGCAGCGGCACTGCTGTATGGTCTTTGTTTATTTCTATAACCGTAATGATGTGTCATATGCATTCTTACACAGTTCCCTCTTTTTGCCTTCATACCATAACTTACTGCTATAATATTTTCGATTTTATTCATAATTTCCAGTACCTAATTCAAAAAATTATTCCTCATAGTAAAAGTGTCTTTTGAATTAGATAAGTCTGCCTTTATGCCAATACTTTGTTTAATTTGTTGATGTATTATGTGATAGTCTGAAAACAAACCTACGCTTCCAGAGCGACACGCCTATGGTGGACCTGTCGTAGCATATGGCATAACGGTGCGGCACTACTGGATGATCTTCGTTTATTACTCTAACCATGATTTTGCCCGTGTGCATTTTATCCATGTTTTCTATTTATATATACATACTATAATTAACAGTTATGTTTTCGACTAGTTTCAGAATATTCAATGTTCCGAAAGAAAAATTGTATTTCCTAGTAAATGTGCCTTTGGAATTTGTTGAGTGTATGTTTATGACTACATTTTGCTGAATTTGTTGTTGTACTATAGGATTGTCTGTACTCGGGCTACGCAACCGGAGCCACATGACTGGAGTGAACTTGCAGTCAAGTATGGTAGATCTGGCGCCACTACTGTATGACCCTCGCTAATTTCTTTGACCTTGATTAGGTACCGTATGCAGTTTTCCCCTGTTGTCAATGTATTAATACAAACTGTAATTTACTGGTAAGATATTTTCCATTTCATTCAAAATTTCCAGTTTTTATTTGAAAAAATTGTATTACATAGTGAAAGGGAGTTTGGAATTTGATGAGTGTACATTTATGACAATATTTTTTTATGCTTGTTGTTATTTTGCATGACTCTCTGCATTCACACCTTCGCTGCCGTAGCGACACGACTGGCGTGGTCTTGTATTTGCGCACTGCAGAACGGAGCGGCACTGCTGGATGCTTTTTGATATTATCTTTAATCTTGATTTTGTAAGATATGCATTCTTTCACAGTTTTCCATTTATTTGTATATGCTGTAATTTACTGTCATGATATATTACATTTTTTTCATAATTGTCAATTTGTAGTTTAAAAGATTGTGTTTCTCAGTAAAAGTGCCTTTGGAATTAGATGAGTGCACGTTTATGGCGTTATTTTGTTAAGCGAATTGTTATTTTGTATGACTGTCTGTATGCGTATCTTCGCTGTTTGTGCCACACCACTGGCGGGATTTACAATAGCGTACGGCAGACAGGCGTGGTATTACTAAGCGTTCCTCGTTAATATCATTATCCTTTATATTGTACCGCATGCATTTTACCCCATTTATTTATACATACAGTAATTCAATGGTATGATATTTTCGATTTTTCACAAAACATTTAATTCTTGTTTATAAAAATTTTATTTCTTTTAAAAATGCTGTTTTAATTAGTTGAGTTTACGTTTATGACAATATTTTGTCACGCTTTTTGTTATTTTGTGTAATTGGCTAATATTCGTACCTACGCTTGCGGTGCGACATGGCTTTATTGGTCTTGTAGTTGCGATGGGTAGATCGAAACGACACTACTGGGCGGTCTGTGTTAATTTCTATAGCTTTGTATTGTGCTGTGGGTATTTTTTCCCAGTCTTCAATATATTTATTCATACTTTTATTATATATTATGATATTTTCGTTTTCTTTTCTATATTTTCTTAATTTAAACAATTATACTTCGTAGTAAAAGTGTCTTTTGAGTTAGATAAGTCTTCCTCAATGCCAAAGTTGTGTTTAATTCTTTGCTGTATTTTATGATGGTCTGAATAAAAACCAAAGCTTCCAGAGCGACACGCCGAAAGTGGACCTGTAGTGGTATATGGCATATCGGTTTTGCGCTACTATCTTCTTTAATTTAATTTTAATTAATAATTGTAATTTGAATAATTATAATTATTAATAACAATAATTTTAATTTTAATAATTTTACTTAATTCTTCAATTTCCCTAACCCAGATATTGTACCGTATGCATTTGATCCCATTCTTCCATTTATATGTGCACACTGTAATTCACTGTTAAGATATTTTCGATTTCTTTAAAAATTTTCAATTCTTAGTTGAAAAGGTTTTATATCATAGTAAAAGTGCCTTTGAATATAGTTGAGTGTACGATTATGACAATATTTCGTTATATTTGTTGTTATATGCATGATTGTCTGAATGCGTACGTACGCTGCCTCAGCGAACCGATTGCATTGATCTTGTAGTTGCATGCTGCAGTACGAAGTGGCACTACTGAATGGTCTTCGTTACTTTCGTTAACCTCGCTTTTTTACCGTACGTATTCTTTCTCAGTTTTCAATTTATTTACGCATACCGTAATTTACTGTTATGATGCGTTCGGTTTACTTGCATAATTTCCAGTTTTTAATTTAAAAAATTGTATTCTTCAGGAAAGGTGCCGTGGGAATTAGATGAGTGTACTTTTATGACAATATTTTGTTAAACACATAGGTATTCCATATGAACATCTGCATACGAACCAACGCTTCCGGAATGACACGACTGGAGAGGCCTTGTATTTGCGTTCGCTAGATTGGAGCGACACTGCAGTAGGGTGCTTGTTAATTTGAATAACCTTGTTATTGCGCCGATTGCTTTCTGTCGGAGATTTCTACTAATGCCTACATACTCTAACTAAGCATTTTGATATTTTCGTTTTCTTTTTCAAAATTTTCAATTTTTAGCACAATAAATTTTACATCGCAGTGAAAGTGCCTCTGGAATTAGTTGAGTGTACGTTTATGACAATATTCTGTTAAATTATTTGTTATTTTAAACGATATATTATGATATATATGATTTAGATGATAATTTCTTCAACCTTGATACTGTACTGTATGCGTTTTTTCCTGGTCAGCCATTTATTTACGCATACTGTAATTTACTGTTAAGAGATTTTCAGTTTTTATCAAAATTTTCGGCTTTTCGGTATAATAATTCGTATTCCGTTGCAAAACTGTCTTTGGTATAGTTTGATTGTACGTTTTGTACGTTATTTTGCTAAACTTACTGTTATTTAATGCGATTGTATGCGTATGAACCTACGATTCCGGAGGGACACGGCTGGAGTTGTTTGTTGCTGCGTTCGGTATGTCGGAGCGAAACTAGTGATTGATCATCGTTATATTCTCCAACCATGATATTGTACCGTATGCATTTCTCCGCAGTCTTCCATTTATTTCTGCACACTGCAAATTAAAGGTATAATCTTTTCGATTTTCATAATAATTTCCAATTTTTTATGTAAAAGATTGTATTTCCTAGTAATAGTATCTCTAGAATTAGAATAGCGCACGTGTATGACATTATTTTGTTAAGCTTATTTTTAATTTACATGATTGGTTGTGTACGCACCTACGCTGCCTAGAGTGACACGGCTGGAGTGGGTTTGTAGCTACGTACTGTAGATCGGAGACACAGTACTGTACAGTATTCGTTAATTTCTTTAAACTTGAGATTGTATTTTATGAATTCGTTCGCAGCTTTGTGTTTACTTATGCAAACTTTAATTTACTATAATGATATTTTCGATATTTTTCTAAATTTCAAAATTTGTATTCATTAAAAAATGTGTCTCTCTAATTAGTTCATTGTACGTTTAAGACAGTGCTATGGTAAGTTTGTTGTTATTCTATATGAATGCTTGTACACGTGCATACGCTGCCGGAGCGATATGACTGGCGAGGTCTTGTTGTTGTGTACAGCAGCTGCGTGTGGCACGACTGGAAGATTTTCGTTAATTTTCCAAACCTTGACATTGTACCGCAAGCATTTTTTCCCAGGCTTCCATCTATTTATACACAATGTTATTTCCAGCTGTTCTATTTTCCATTTTTTACATAATTATCAACTTTTTGTTTGAGAAACAGTATTTCCAAATGAAAGTGTCTTTGGAGTTATCTGAGTTTTCGTTTATGATATTATTTTGTTAAGCTTATTGATATTTTACCTGATTGTCTGTATATGTACCTAAGCTTCCGCAGCGACAGGGCAAAAGTGGTCTTCAAGTTACGTTCGGTTGATCGGAGCGACACTACTTTATTATCTTCGTTAATTTCTCCTACCTTGATAATACATCGAATGCGTTTCTTCCCAGTCGTCCATATATTTATAGATACTGTAACTTAACATGTTGACTAAGGCCTGACTCACCGGTGGCCCATCCTTGTCTGTTCCCTGCTGCGGCATGAACCGCCGGTGGCCCTTACTAAATTGTTCCGTGGGGCGGCATGCATCGTCGATGGGCCACGTTTGTTAATCAATAAATGCGTAGTACAAAGTGTTATTTTCTTAATTTAACATTATACATTAACATTTCCTCCTTCTAATCAAATATTTGACACAAAATACGTGACGTATAATTAAATTAATACATTAAATATAATAAAATATAACGACTTATGTTACCGATGCAAATTTTTAAAACATTTTATACAAAGTGCCGGCTTATCCGGACAACTGCTACAAAAGGTCATTACTCTTTTTGTTTTGTTTGTGGCGTACTATGTACCCTTTAAGTTTTTTAAGCGTTTGCAACAATCTTTACATCTTTTCCTCATCTTCCTCGCGGGTCCTTGGAGTGAACTTAAAAAATGTTTTTTCCGTCTGCTTCCTATTTGCTTTTCACTAGAGGGATTCTCAACACTCTTCAACAGACAATCAATAATTTTCTCTCTAAATTTTAAATTTGGTAACGCTTGGTTCCCCACTGTTTCTGGATGTACCATGCATTTACTAAAGAGGTCCCGGATATTAGCTCCATAATAACTTTTCTATACCATTCTACCGTTTTCCGTTAACATTTATAATAGGATCACATTTCATCTGATATATCAGCTATCTTCATCGCACTATTGTAAGCAAAAACGATGTCTGGTTTTAATTTAACATCTCTGCCACGAATAATGGCGCAATTGTGAGATCTCGAAGTGGTTAACACACAGATGGGACTTTTGTGGGTCCACATTAAAAATTTCACGCCGCTCCGATTTTCAAGAGATATAATGTCGCCCCGTTTCTGTTTCTGCTTTGCCTGTGGCAGTAGAAACTCTCCATTTATTTTGACTGTATTGCAAATATATCTGCTTTTGGTGAGAAGATCTTCGACTAAAGGAATACATGTATAAAAATTGTCGCTATATAAATTCCAGCACTTGAATAATAGATCTCGTATCAATGTCATGACCACATCATGAGAATGTGCCTTTAGAATTCACATTTCTTTTCTTCCGGAATAAATATGCACATTATATGTATATCCGTTCGGAAGGCAGAGTTTGTTAGTATTATTCCGTACTTGTGCCGATTACCTGGTATATATTGACGAAAATTAAGGTGTCCTTCCCACGGAACCATAATTTCGTCAATTACTATACTTTTACCGGGTTTTACTACATCCTGGAATGCACAAAGTATTTTATCCTCTACATTTCGGATTTTGTGTAACCGATTCTCGGTTTTGGCTGTAATATTATCTGAAAAGTGCAAGTACTTCAATATATCCAAAAATCGATAGCGTTTCATTGCTTTTATTATACGCGCATTCGCATGCATCGCCTTTTTAGACCAATATAGTCCAATTTCGGGAACCTGCACCACAAGCATAACAAACACGATACCAATAAAGGTATTCAATTCACTTTTTTTAATGGGGTTCCATGCTTGTTGATGTTGTATCCTGCCATACGATGCATTCCCTATTCACAGAGCAGCGTATCTATTCGACCCTTCAACGAGGATGTCAAATATCACGTCCGCGAAAAATAATTTATATAATGCAACAGGATCGACGCAGTCCGTCTACTTGATCTGTAGCTCTTCTTCTTCTGAACACTTTTCCTCTGATGCAAATTTTTCTGCTATTTTCCGCCATTCCGCATCATCATATTGTACCCCTAAACCAGACTCCGAAACATCTTCCTCCGTGGTACTCCTATCGGCTGCCGTGTCGATAATGATGATGAATTACTGAATTCCATATGCTTGGTATCGAATATTTAGATGGGCAAAAATGACAAATGAAAAATGATAACCGCCTTTTTAGAAGGAAGGAAACTTCATACTACCTTTATACCTACTGGAAGAAATGTGTACTCGGGATCCTTTCAGAACTGTACTGACCTCGCGCCTCATAAAAACTTCGCACAACCCACAATACTCACAACGCACACTAACTAAAGTCTTCTTCACTTGCCGTCAATTCGAAACTCTCCGTAAACCACGTGTCGCTGTCTAAACTCTCAATGATCACCCCCACTTTCTAGGTCACACATTATATAAGAAGTGTCAGCTGGGTAGAATTCGTTCCCTCAGAAATCACTGATTTCCCTCATTACGTGTGGGCGGACCTAAATGTCTAATTGGGCCGCCGAATGCCCAGAGGCTGGTCGGCACCCCTCGGCCGTCGATCGGCCAATGGAAAGGGTATTTTTCGCACGGTGGTGCACGGCCACATAGCCCGGCAATATTCCATTCCTTGGCGATCCTGGAGACAAAACTCAAGTGCCGAGCCCCAGAGACCCTTTGCATGTTACAAGTTGCCAGGGCGCCTGGAAACCGTTAGTCGGGGATTCGACGAAATTGCCGCTCGCACTCATCATAATTTACGCATAAAACTTACACTACGTCCTTGAACTATTTTCGTCGTGTGCGACAATCGGTGGCAATATTTGTAGAGAGCTATTGCGTTTAAAAGTGTCCTATTACTTCTGTTCTAAACTTCTCGTGGCCCGAAACAAGAGAAGCTAAACCCCTACTCGACCGAACTTGGGCTCTGTCACGGAGAACTTGTCTGACAATGGGCCAGGGGGAGGGCCACGTGCTCTACACTCGAGGACGTTCCCCAGCGCGGAGTCATAAATATCTAGTGGCCACACAATCGGAGAGTGCCCCGGACATCGCGCTTGGGTGGTTTATATATATTACGTGCCTGAAGTATCGGCGCTTCACCTTGCTGGAGAGAGATCACTCCACCAACCCTCGCGTGAGAGGACTTATCCTCCCTCAAGGTGTACAATGCGAAGATCAAGGGAACGCCCGTGATCCCAAAACTATTATAAGGGAAGATTTTCCCTGTTCGGCCATCTCCACGGGTTTTCAAAACGCATCATGGAATATCGTGGAGAAAGTAAAAAAATTCCATTAAAACGGTAAAAAGGAGTCACCGAAACGTCGATGAGTGCAAATAAATCTTCGAGACGCCGAAGAGTCAAAGTGGAAGTTAGCTTCCTCCTAACTTGCTAATAGGCATTAGGACGCAAGGGTTGAACAGTATAAATTGGTGCCGCGCCGCACCATGGAGCGGACCACTTGTTGAAGCGCCGCCGCACGGAACAGACACCGAATATTCACGTATGCGTCAACGTATTAAGATTGAATCCGTGAATTATGTCGTCTACTACCAAAACTGTTCAGTGGATTTACTCACGGCATACTTGGTTTGTCTCTCGGAATCACAGCATGTGCAAAGCTACAAACGTAGCCTTTCGACTTTACTAATACCGCTCAGTGATTTACCACCGGAATACCTGGCTTTACTCCCGGAATCACAACTATAGGTGAATCTATAGACTCAGCTGTTCGAATCTCAAAGCAGGTGGTAACTGTCTGGAGGAGTATTGCGAATAGGCATCTTAATTCACGGTTTGAATAGTAAAGTAGAACGTCATACCGCTTGAAGAACGTTACCAATCGTTGTAGTGTCAATCATTTTCGCAATGCCTTACATTCCGAGAATCAAACCCGGTGTATCGAGGGTATAACTACGTGTTTATAGATGAAAATTTGTATTCATTTTAGTACGGGCACCACAATCTCATGGATGAATAATGTGATCGCGAGTCAATTCGTTCAAGAACGTTATCGCCATTATGAGAATCGCACAGCCCAATCAGTACCTTCACCGATCCTGATATTCCGATAGTCAAACCAGGTATTCAGGGAGGCAATCCTCAGCGCAGTATTACCAATGGACGTGTTAATTCATGATATGAATATTAAAGTAGAGCGTCAAAGTTTCGTAGAACGATACCTATTCGTATATTGTCAAACATATTACCGAAGGCTTTACCTTCCGAGAGCCACACGCGCTGTATCGATGGTATAACTTCGTGTTTGGAGAATGACACTACTATACATTATATAGATGGCATCTTAATTTCTTGTATGAATTAGATGATCATAGGTAAATCAGTTTGTTACCATTACCACATTCTATGATATTCGAACAGCTATGTCAATAGCATCACATACCGTGTGTTTCCGAGAGTCATACCGGGTGTTCCGGGAGGTACCCGCTGAATAGTATTGGCAATAGACAGCGTACTACACGGTATGACTATGAAGGTTGAGCGTCAATCGCTTGTAGATCTTTACCCATTAGTATAGAGTCAATCTTTATACCGAAGGCCGTACCTTCCGAGAAAATATCCCGCTATAGCGAGGGTATGGCTTCATGTTCGGAGAAGCACATTAGTAAACACTTTAGTGACGGGTACCTGAATTTCATGTATGAATTAAATGACAGATGTGTCAAAGCGTTCGAAAACGCTACCACCTTCACTGAGAATTAAACGGCGAAGTCAATAGATTCACCCTTCCTGTGATTCTATGGGACGGACCAGGAAGTCCTGCAGTCAGTGCGCAGTACACTATTTTCAATGGATACCATAATCCAGTGTTTGAATATTAGTGTAGATTTTGAAGAACCGCTCTTTCTCAAACCGTTTGAGAACGTTACCAGTTTGGTATAATGGCAAACGTTTTACCATAGACCTTACCGACCGTGAACCTAACCCGCTGTACCGAGAGTCTAAGCTGGTGTTCAGAGAAACAAACTGTTAGTTCTTATAATGCCGGGAACCTTAATATCATGTATGAATATGAATACCGAAAGTCAAATCTTTGCAGAACGTTAGCACCCTTCTAGAGAGTCGCACATCTAAGTCAATAACGTCACCCATCCTTTGAAACCGGCAGTATGGACAATGGACACCTTAATTCATGGTTTTAAAATTAATGCGGAACGCCAAACCGTTGTAGTACGTTACATATTTGTCTAGAGCCATGCACTTTACCGATAGCCCTACCTTCGGAGGAGCTAACCCGCAATATAGAGAGTATAATATCGTGACCAGAAAAAGAAATTGCTAACCATTTCCGTGACGGGCACCTTAGGTTCATGTATGAATTAGAAGTTCGTTTGTTAAACGGATCGATTACGATACCATCCGCTTTGAGAGTCGAGCTAATAAGTCAACTGCTCCACCTATCCAGTGATTCTGAGAGACCAACAAGGTAATCCAAGACTTAAACCGTTGAAGGCTATTGGCATTTGACACCATAGTGCACGTTTCGAATATCACAGTAGAGCGTCACACCGTTTGAGAATGTTATCAATTGCTATAAAGTCAAACGTTACACTGAGGACCCTACAATCCGAAAGCATAACCCGCTGTATGAGGAGTATAATTGCGTGTTCAGAGAAACAAATTCGTGTACATTATAGTGACGGGCACCTTGATTGCATGTATGATAAGAAGATCGAATGTCAAACTGTTAGGGACCGTTACCAATTGCTATAATGTCAAACGCTTTACGGAATGCCATGCCCACCGAAAAATGTGACCCGCTGTATCGAGTATATAACATCGTATTCATAGAAAGAAATTAGTATTCATTTCAGTGACGGCACGTTAACTTATTAATTAGAAAAATCCAGATTCAATGTGATCGAGATCGATGCCACATTCTGTGAAAGACGAACGGCTAAGTCAATAGCTCCACCTATCCTGTGATACCACGAGTAAAACCAAGTATTCCGGGATTAAATCCGCAGAACAGTGATGACATTTGACACCCTAGTTCGCGATGTAAATGTTAACGTACATAGTCATACCGTTATAGAAAGTTACTTATTGTCAAACATTTTACCGAGGGCCTGACCTTCCGAGACACAAAAACGCTGTAAAGTGAGTATACCTTCGTATCCAGAGAAATACATGAGTATAGAATATAGCGGCGGGCACCTTAATTTCATGCGTGAATTAGAAAGTCGAGCGTCAAACCGTTCGAGATCGATACCACTGTCTTTGAGAGTCAAACGGCTAAGTCAGTAGCTTAATTTATCCTATGGTTCCGAGAATCAAAGCAGGTATTCCGAGGGCGAATCCGCTTAATGGTATTGGCAGTAGATGCCTTAATTTGCGGGGGGTGTATTGTAATGTATCGACGAACCGTTTGAGAACGATACTGATTCCTCCAAAGTCATATGTTTTACGGAATTACTTATCGTCCGAGAGGCTATCCCGCCGTGTCGAGAGTATAACTGCGTCACCTGGGGAACACATTCGAATACAGTGTGGTGGCGTCACCTTAAATTCTTGCATGAATTAGAACATCGAACGTCAAACCGTTCGAGAACGTTGCCACCTTCTGCTAGAGACGAACGGCAAAGTCAGCAGCTTCACTGGTCCAGTGATTCCGTGAATCAAACCAGGTATTTCGAGAGTAAATCCGTTGCACAGTCTTGCCAATGAACACATTAATTCGCGGTATGAATATTGAAGTCGTGAGTCAAACCTTCGGAAAACATTACCAATTGGAATGAAGTCATTCGTGTAATCGAATACCTTACCATAAGGGAATCTATCCCGCTGTAGCCAGCGTCATACTCATTGTTCACGGAAACATATTAGTAGACATTATAGCCGAAGCTCACATTATTTTCACGCATGAACGGTATTATTGAGAGTCAAGCCGTTCGAGATCGGTACCACTTTCTTCGGGAATCGAATAACTATATAAATAGCTTCACCTATCCTATCATTCCGAGAATCAAACCAGGTACACCGAGAGTAAATTCTTAGCGCAGTATCGGAAAAAGACACCTTAACTCCCGGTATGAGTACTAAAGTATACAGTCAAACCGTCCAAGCATATTACCAATTTGTACAACGTCACTTTATCACAGAATATCTTACATTCCGTGAATAAAACCCCATGTAGAGAGTGTCATGCTTCGTGCACTCGGCAACAAATTAATAGACATTTTATATCAGTGACGAGCACCTTACCTTCATGTACGAATTAGAAGATGGAGCATCAATCCGCTCGAGATCGTTGCCAACTTCTGTGAGGGGATAACGTTTATGTCATTAGCTTCACCTATCCTGTGATTCGGAGGGCCAACCAGGAATTCCGGTAGTAAATCGGCAGCACTGTATTGCAAATAGATACCCTGTTTTGCCGTATGAATAATAAGTCAGAGAGGTCAACCGTGGTTGAACGTTGCATACAGTTATGGAGTCACACTTTCTATAGATGGTCTTAGCTTACGAGAAGTTAAACCGCTTTATCGAGGGTACGTCTTCGTGTTCAGAGGATCAAATTCCCAAACATTTTAGTGGCAGGCCCCTTTATTTCTTGAATGAATAACTAGATCGAGTGTCAAACCGATCCAGAATGCCACCACCCACTTCGACGGCCGAACGTCTAAGTCAATAGCATCATCTACCCTGTGATTCCGACAGTAATGCCAGGTATTCCTGGAATAATCAGCAGAACAGTAAAGGCAATAGACTGTTTATTTCACGGTATAAATATTAAAGGAGAGAGTCGAAACTTTAAAGAGCTTTACCAATTGGTATAAAATCAATCGCATTAGCAACGGCCATACCTTTCGTGATCCTCACTGGCTTCATCGATATTATAGATTCGTGCACGGAGAAAGAAGTTAGTGTTCATTCCAACGACGCTCACAATAACTTCGTGTATAAATTAGAAGATCGACAGTCCAATGTTTCGAGAACGTTACCACAATCTGTGAGAGACAATCGAATAAGTCAATCGCTTCTCATATCCTGTGATTCGGAGAGTCAAGCCAGGTACTTCGCGGACAGTTTTGGCAATAGACAACTTATTTCACGGCTTCAATATTAAAGTAGAGCGTCAAGCCGTTTGAGAACGTTACCTACTGGCATAGCGTCAAACGGTTTACCGATGCCTTACAATCCGAGAACCTAACGCGCCGTATCGAGAGTATAGTTACGTGATTATGGAATGACACTAGTACACAATTTAGTAACGAGCACCTTGAATTCATGCATGAATTAAAGGATCGAGCGTCCAACCGATCGGGAACGTTACAACGTTCTGTGAGTATCGAAGGTGCAAGTCAGTAGCTTCAGCTATCCTGTGCTTGCGAGAGTCAAACCAGGCATTCCGGACGCACATCCGCTGAAGAGTGTTGGTAATGCACACCGTAATTTTCGTTGTAAATATCAATATGGAAATTCGAACCGTTGTAGAACGTTACCTACTGGTATAGGCTCAAACATTTTACCGGATACCTTAAAAACGCTTATAAAAACCAAACTACAAATGACATTTACATGCTTAAAAATGTCACGTATTCAGGAGGAAGTGATGAATAAAGCAATGATAATGATTCATCAATATCGATTGAAGATAGTATAATCATCACAATCATAAGTAATATAAGAACTGAGTTCTGTCTTTCTAATCGTTTTTACACATAAAAAAGGCACAGTTTTATATTATTTTGTATAAACATATTAGTGCGCAACATACAATTTGCATTTCCAATTTAATTGGTGAAATAAATTGTCATTTCACACACAAAAATAAGGGTAGAGATCGATTGCATAGTGCGGGCGGTAAACGGATTGTATATGCTGCAAGACAAGCAATTAATGTAGGTACTACAACATTGCAGAAGCAATATTTTATTATCACAAATATTGCTCTTTTATTATCTGGCTATTGCAAATATGTAACATTTCCTTTTTATAACTCACGCAAATCATTTACTTATTATAGGATTGATGTTTGCTAATACATACACCGTGTAACCCTTTACTGCAGTGAGTAAAAATTGTGCGTGATCTTCGTACAGGCCCACCGTCCCGCTTACAACAAAGAACGCAAACTTTTTCTCGCCTACGAGGAAGTTTGCGAATACCTGGGCCTGTGGTATTACTCGATGTTTCACACAATGGCCTTTCAGCATTACTCTATACCGTCATCCATTCGGATGTTATTGATTCGATGGGTTATGAATTCCAGTCGGGTCATAGCAGTTCCTTCTGTGTTCAGTTGATATAAAATATACGCATTCAGAACCATGCGTGAAAATATGGGAAATACAACTTTTTTCCAATACTTCACTGTTCTTCGTTCATCTAAATATGCATAAACCATCATGTCTGAGACATCTATACCTCCCATATATTTATTACAATCAGATATGATAGCTGGTATCCCTCCTTCTCTCTCCTGATTCGACTTTCGCCTTGACCTGGTTGTACTTGCGGCTGTTCCGTGTGATGATAGTGGTAACACATTTTTTGTTTGCGATTTTTTTCTCTGTAGGCTAGTAATAGTATTTCACGATTTCGCAAAAATTTAGATTCGCCCACTTTTAGTTTTCGCTTCATCTGCGGTGGAATATATTTCCTGTTACTTCGGATTGTTCTGGTGAGAAATGTTTGCTTGCGCAACAGATGGGTTGCTAACACCATGCTGATTAAAAATATTATCGGCTTTAAAAATGGTATCCCTTCATCAAGTAATTTCCCATATTGTGCAATTTGTCTACTACGATATGAGCAAGGCCTTTTTGTTTTACTTCAATATTGTCACGTTCGTCTTTGGCTCCCCGATAGCGATGAAATGACAGTGAATAGTGTGAGATTGCATCGGTTAGCATCCAAAATTTTATCCCCCATCTATGGTGCTTCTTATTCAGCTAATACTGAGTTCGTGTTGATCTGGTCTTTGTGCCTACTAATGATTCGTCTATGCTGAGCTGTTGATTCGGTGAATAACAGTACCTGAATTTTCTATTTGCATGTGCAACAACGGGTTCAAATTTCGGTGCTGCGTCGTAGCCTGGGCTGTTCCGTGGTGCTATGGTTCTGCTGTCCAGAGTATGAAAGAAATTACATAATAACTGGAATCTATATGGTTAAACATTTGCCCCAAACAGTGCCATATACCTATGGTTTGTTGACCAGTAACTAAACAATGTATGTCTACGGGTTATACCCACTTCGAGTATGACGGCTATAAAAGCCATAATCTCTGGAACTGTGGTTTTCTGTTTTCATGATCTCAAGAAATTCAAGAATGAAGAATAAATTGAAATATATAATAGGTAAAGAATTCTTCGGTGGCATATGTTTCGAACCTACAGTTTCCAAAAATAATGAGCGTGGGTCATATTGCGTATCATTTCCAACAGCAACTGAAGTGAAATCCCTAAAAGATACCTCACTATCGCTAATATGTACATCTTGCCCCTCTTCTTGGTCAGTTTCACTATCGCTAAGTATTCGGCGAACATTCCGACGTTTCGGTACACATAACTGATCATCACTATCGGAATCTTCTTCATCTATTTCAAACTCGCTAATAAACCGAACTATTTCATCGTCCTCCATATTTGGAACAGGGCACAACTTTTTTCAAGAAAACTGTCGAAAACGCCTCGGTTTTTGTCGCAAAAGAACGTCACTGAACACGGGATAGAAACTCTCCCTATAAAAGTCAAGCAAAGACTGAAAGAAGGGTTTTAGCCTCGATGAACTGCGTGGCATACGAACTCTTAGATAACTATCATAATCAGTTCGACTTGGGGGCTAGAAGATTGCCTGGCGTCGAGTGTCCATCTTATCGCTCCTCCGTAAAGAGAGTCCCAGCACACTCCGGTATAGAATGTGTAAAATGTCAAACCCAAATCGGTTTACAAATTCTTTGTCAACGAAATATGATAATTTACTATCAAATTAGATCATTTGTAAATTTATTTACAGATAAAGTTGTCTCTCAATGCGAGGAATAAGGCGTTATTACACGCACGATGATATATGGTGGTTGGCACTTTTGGCTTGTGTAGCAAACGACGATATATCGTCGTCCGGCACGAGAAGGGTTAAAAGAAGAGTGTCAATCCGTCGGAAGACAGTACCAATTCGAATTAAGTCATTCTTTTTACCGAACACTATACCTTCCGAGGACATAACGCGCTGTATCGAGATAATAACTACATGTGCAAGGAAGCAAATTAGTAGGCACTTAGTGGCGTAGATCTTAATTTCATGCACGAATTAGAAGGGCGACCGACAAATCAGTCTACAACGTTACCACCATCCTCGAGAGCCGAACTTCTATATCATTAGCTACAACTATCCTGTTATTACGAAGGTCAAACAAGGTATTCCGGGAGTCAAATCGGTGTAAACATCTGGCATCGGACACCTTAATTCACGGCATGAATATTAAGGTAGAGCGACAAAGCTTTGTATAACTTCACCTATACGTGTAGTGTCAAACTACATACAGAAAGCCTCACCTACCGCGAAATAAACCCACCGTACCGCGAGTATAACTTTGTGTTCGATCAAACTCATAAGTTTACATTTGAGTCACGGGAAACATAATATCGTGTAAGAATTAGAAAATCGAAGGTGAAACCGATCGCTAACATTTCTGCCTTCTTTGAGAAACGAACAGCTATGTCAGTAGCATCACCTAGTCTGTGATTCAGGGAATCAAACCATGTATTCCGGGATTACGTACGCTGTTGGAAATTGGCAATTGACACCATAATTAACGGTTTCAATATTAAAGCAGACCGCCAAACAGTTATAGAACATTACCTATTGGTATAGAGTCAATCGCTTTACGGGGTAGAGTTTCCTTCGGAGAAGGCAACCTGCCGTTTCGAGAGAATAACTTCGTGTACAGAGAAGGAAATTGGTATTCATTTCAGTGAATGCCACCTTATCTTCTTGCATCAATTAGTCGATTGAACGCCAAACTGATCGGGAACGTTACCACGCTCTTTGAGATTCAAACGGATAAGTCAATAGCTTGACGTGTCCTGTGATTCCGAGGGTCGAACCAGGTAATCCGGGAGTTAATGCGCTGTGCAGAGCTTACAGAAGATACCTTAATTCGCGGACTGGTTATTAAAAGATAACGTCACCCTGTGAGAGATCGATGCCAATTACTATATAGTCAGACGTGTCGTTTTACTGCAGACCTTATCCTCCGACAAACTATCCCACTGTACCGAGAGTATATCTTAGTGTTCACAGAAACGGATTAGTATACATTATAGTCATTTCATCTTATTTTCATGTATGAATAAAATAATCTGGATTTAAACCCTTCGAGAACGTTCCCACCACCTTCGGGAGTCGAACGGCCAAGTCAATAGATTCACCTACTCTGTGATTCACATAGCCAAATCAGCTATTCCGGAGTGAATCCGCTGTTCAGTATTGGCAGTATACACCGTCATTCAGCATACAAATATTAATGTAGAAGGTCAATCAGTCGGAGAACATTATCGATTTGTATAGTGTCATTCTTTTGCTGAAGACGGTACCTTCTTAGAACATAACGCGCCTTGGCGAGTGTCATGCTCAGTGCTAACGGAACTAAATTAGTGGACATTATAGCAGAGGCATACCTTATTTAGATATATGACAGAGGATCTAGTGTCAAACCGTACGAGATCATTGCCACCTCCTTTGGGAGTCGAGCGGCAGAGGCAATAACATCAACTATAGTTGCGACTCCGAGTGTCAAGTCTGGAATTCCAGGTGTAAATCCGCTGCATAGAATTGACAATTGACCCCTTAATTCTCGGTATCGGAATATTAAAGTAAAGCGACAATTCCTTGGAGAACATAAGCAATTTTAATAAAGTCATACTTTTTACCGAATGCCTTACCTTCCTAGAACCTATCCCGCTGTATCTAGTATCGTACTTAGTGCCAGTGAAACCAATCTGGTAGATTTATAGCAGACGAACAGTTTGTTTCCTGCATGAATAACAAGTCGATAGTCAAACCCTGCAGATCGATTCCACCGTCCTTGGATGCTCCACATCTAAGGCAATAGCTCCTCCTATTGATTGCGACAGTCATACCTCGTACTTTAGGCGTAAATTCGTTAAACAATATTGACAATAGATACCGTATTTCACGGCATTAATATTAAGCTTGTGAGTCAAACTGTCGAAGAACATTATCAATTGGTATAAAGTCATTCTTCTTAATCTACATCTTACATTCCGAGATCGCTAGTCGTCGGAGGGATTGACTAGTTTTGGGTTTACAGGAACGGAATTGGTAGACATAGCAGAGGCATACCTTATTTTGATATATGAATTAGAAGATCAAGTGTCAAACGCTAAGAGAATGTTACCACCATCTGTGTGAGTCTATCGGCTAAGTCAATAGCTACACCTAACCTGATTCCAATTTGTAAACCACGTATTGCGGCAGTAAATTCGCAGAAGAGTATTTTCACAGACCATATTCTCGATATGAGTGCATAATGCAGATGATGAGGCTAACCGTTGAAGAACGATACCTACTAGCATAGCGTCAAACCTGTCACAGAATGCTTTCTCTTCCGCGAAGCTATCTCGCCGTATCGAGAGTATATTTTCGTGTCGAGAGAACACACATGTATACATTTTAGTGATTGGCGCCATAGTTCCATGTATGAATTACAAAAACAAGAGATAATCCTTGCGAGAAAGTTACCGCCCTCTTTGAGTGTCGAGCGGTTAAGTCAAATGCTTCACTTATTCTGTGGTTGCGAGAGTCAAATCAGGTACTCTGGTAGTAGATTCGCTGTACAGTATAGACATTAAAAGCACTACTTTCCGGTATAAGTAATAAAGTACAGTATCACACAGTTGGCAACGCTCCCAATTGGTATAGATTCAAACATTTTACCGAATTCATTAGCTTACGAGAAGCTGACCCGCTGCACCGAGTGTATATCTTCGCCTTCAGAGAGACAAAGTATTATACTTATTAGTGTGGTGCACCATACTTTCACGAATGAATTACTGGATCGAGAGTCGAACCGTTCCTGAATGTTACCTCCCTCGAGAGTCGGACGGTTAAGACAATAGCTTCACTTAGCCTTTCATTTCGGGAGAAGATCCAGGTGTACCGGGAGTATATCCGCGGAATCGTATTGGCAATGGACACGTTTATTCGCGGTTTGAATATTAAAAAATGGCGTCAAACCGTATGATTACGTTACCAATTTTTACAAAGTCAAAGGCTTCATCGAAAACAATACCCTCCGAAAATGTAACCCATTGTATCGAGATAATAACTTTGTTTTCGGGAGAAAAAAGTTAGTATTCATTTCAGTGATAAGCTCCGCTATTTGACTATGAATAAGAAGATCGCGGTTCAAGCCGCTCATTAATATTGCCATCTTCTGTAAGAGACGAACGATAAGTTAATAGCTTCACGTATTCTGTGATTCTGAGAGTCAAACCAGCTATTCCTGGAGCAAGTCCCCTGAACAGTATTGGCAATAGACACCGTAATTCACGGATTGAAAAATAAAGTAGAGAGTCAAACCGTTTGAGACCAACAGTCAAGCCTATACCATTCAGCGCATTTACTCCTGTAATATCTGAATTGCCTCTCGGAATCAAGGGTTAGGTGTAGTTAATGACATAGAAGTAGCCTAGGCCTTAGAAAGAGTTTGACTCTAGACGAAAACGTTACGTACTCCGCTGTTTGACTCTCTACTTTAATATTCAAACCGTGAATTAATGTCTTCATTGCCAATACTGTACAGCGCGTTTACTCTCGGAATATTAAGGTTTAACTTTCGGAATCACAGGATATATGAAGGTATTGGCATAAATGTTCGAATCTCAAAGAAAGTGGTGACATTCTCGAACTGTTTGCCCTCGATTTTGCTATTCTGATACGAAAACACCATGTTCACGTCCTAAAATATATACTAATTTCACCACTGAACACCATGTTATACTCTCGATACAGTGCGTTAGGCTTCCGATGGGTAAGGACTT